>NW_024426663.1:52579266-52853721 GCF_017311325.1 Ursus maritimus
CCCCCCCCCCCCCCCCCCCCCCCCGTCTTATATTAGTGGCTTTCCTCAAATGTCTGATAACCTGGGTTGTCTGCTAACCTTTAAGAATGAGGGAGTAACAGAGGCGCCTGGGTGGCTCAGTCGGTTAAGCATTTGGCTTTTGATCTCAGCACAGGTCTTGATCTCAGGGTGGTGAGTTCAGGCTCCATGTTGGATGCCAGGCTGGAGCCTGAACTCCTGGCTCCTACTTTAGGGGGGAAAAAAAAAAAGAACGAGGGACTAACAAACTGATTGGAAACTATAGATGTACCTGTAGAGTATGTTAACTATGCACTTTACTATAAAACAGACCTGTATAATAGAGATATAATGTGAGTCCCATACGTAACTTCAGATTTTCTGGCAGCCACAGAAAAAGGCAAAAAGAAACATGTGAAATTAATTTCAATAATATTAATTTATGTAATCCAATATATAAAAAGATTTCAATATGTAATAAATATATAAGTATTAATGAGATGTTTTATATTTTGTTTTTAATACTAAGTTGTTGGACTCCAGTATATATTTTACATTTATAGCACATGTCAATTTATATGCTAAATTTTCATAAAAAAGTAGTTGAGGTATATTTAAAGATTTTATTTATTTTAAAGAGAACTCGAGTGCATGGGGGTGAAGGGGTTGGGTGAGGAGTAGGGGAGGGGCAGAGGCAGAGGAGAAGGATGCAGACTCCACACTGAGCGTAGAGCCCTACGTGGTGTTCCACCTGACAGCCCTGAGATCATGCCCTGAGCCAGAACCGAGAGCTGGACACTTAACTGACTGAGCCACCTAGGCGCCCCAAGTTGAAGTATATTTAGACTTCATAACATTTACAGGTGAAAGTAGATTCACATACCCACGGTATTCCAAACGTACTTAAGTTTAACAATAATAACAATATATTAGTTTTTAAATTTCAATTTATTTAAAATTAAATACAATTTGGGGTGCCTGGGTGGCTCAGTTGGTTAAGCGTCCAACTCTTGATTTCTGCTCAGGTCCTGATCCCAGGGTCCTGGCCCCACTTGACGTAGGGCCTTCTCCCTCTGGTTCTGCCCCTTCCCCCCAATTTGTGTGCTTGCATGCTCTCTCGCTCTCTGAAATAAATTAATTTTAAAAAATAAATAAGATTAAATACAGTTTAAAATTCTTCCTGAGAGTAGCGACATTAAAAGTGTTCAATTATTACTTGTGCCTGGTAGCTACCATATTGGACTGCAGAACCAGTGTGATCTATGTGGCCACTGTCGGGAGTTTTAGGGCATTTTTCATTTCCCTGGAGAAGAGTCTGCCAATTTTTTGCCTCAAGGGTAATGGCCATCCAGGCTGCTGGGGTTCTCACAAACTGTATGGGGGAAGGTGCTAGGTGTCTCAGTAGATATTATCCATAGATTTTGTTAAAGGATTCCTACCCACAGCTGTGCCTGGCATTTCCCAGTTCAGAGATCCTTTCTTACCTTCTTGTAAGAATAAACTTGCAGATTTCTGCTAGAGTAAGGGACGGTACTCTCTCAATCGTATGGGCCAGGAGGAGGGCTGCAGGAGTGGCGAGTGGAAGGATCTACAGACCGAACTGCTTCTTAAACAGCTTCCAGCCAGTTCCTCTTATTCTTAGGCTCCTCCTCCTTCCAACCCCCATTTCCATTGGTACCTCATGCTTCTAATTCTTGAGCTTTTTGAGAACCTTTAAAAATAATTACAATTGGTTATTGTCTTTTCCTACTTCTGGTTTAGGACTCAGAATTCTTAGGTCTTTTGGATTTACCACCAGTCTATTTCCCAGCTTCAAAATTTGGTTGCAGTTGTGCTTTTCTTTTTTTTTTTTTTCTTTTTTTTTTTTTTCTTTTTAAAGATTTTATTTATTTGACAGAGAGAGACAGCCAGCGAGAGAGGGAACACAGCAGGGGGAGTGGGAGAGGAAGAAGCAGGCTCATAGCAGAGGAGCCTGATGTGGGACTCGATCCCGGTACGCCAGGATCACGCCCTGAGCCGAAGGCAGACGCTTTAACGACTGCGCTACCCAGGCGCCCCCAGTTGTGCTTTTCTTGTTCTTCCCAAGCTTATAGGCTCCTTCCTTCCATCATTGTTTTCTTTCCAAAAAATCTTTTTCTGTGGATTTAGAAGGGTTTCAAGAGGGGGAGAAATGAGGTGCTTTGTTCAGTCTACTGTCTTTCATCTAGTAGTTCCTATTAATCTGTATTCATGAGCAGATTTTAATATTTTAAAAAGATTTCATTTAGTATCTATGCTTCTTTCAGTATCTGTATTTATAATTCAGGGTGTTAGAGGAAGACTCAATAGGAGGGACAGGAAAATGAAGTATTTAGTGCCAACAGGTTAGGAGAGGAAGGGTTTGGTTTGGGACCAGGTGAGAATTGACAGCAGGCAAGGAGAATGGTGAGAGTAGAAGCATTAAGAGACAGGTAGGGTGATTAGAGAACTTAATGACAAAAGCTTGGGCATCTGAGGTGTAAGGCACAAATACAGCTCCAATAGCATTTATCTTCCTGGATCCCACTATTTTTAGTCATTTATACTTTTTTATGATCTGGGAATTCTTGTTCTTTATCTCAGAATCCACAGGACAAGTAAGGATATAATTAAAACACTGAGTAAAGCTTACTGTTTGCAAGCACAGTATACAGAGGATCTATAAGAAAAACACATAATAGTTAGTAACCAATACACCCTCAGTACACTCTAGCAGCAGGTTACATTTCAGTAATTGAATTGAGCTTGCTCTTGGGGTGTTCTGTTGGGTTCTGAAACAGAATTTTCCCTATAGGGTGTTTCGCTTTGCTGGTAGTTGCTGCCCTCTGTTGAACATTTTTGGAAAGTGCAACTTTGATCCTGCATGCATCGTTTTTTGCTGTCCTTACCCAAACTGAGCGCTAAAGTGTGGATAGTTTTTTTTAAGTAATTGAATCTGTTTTTAATAATGTACCAAGGAAAGCAAGGGAATGTGGTATCCTCCTTCATATGAAAAGATATATTCACTTTTGTTTCTAAACGCAAGAGTTAGTGGGCATTAAATGGGAAGGCAGAAGAATTTAGGGAATGCAAAGATTTTAGGCTTTGGAATCTGGAGACTAGAGTTCATACCCAGCTTGTTCCTGATCATGTGACTTCAGTGATTGACTCTACCTGTCTGGGCTTCAGTTTTTTTCATTGATAAAATGAATTGATTTCAGAGCTTTTTCAGGGGTTGACATTTTAGGAAAGCAGCCCCAGATTGTGGTATCTGTTCATAGGAAAATAATGACTATGTCTCAGGCTCTGCCCTGAAGGAACTTAGTCTGGAAAGGAGTAGAAGAGGCAGACAGTCAAGAGATGACTGTAATCCACAACTAGTGCTTCGAGACAGACAAGTACCTATTACTGTGGAAACATAAGTAGAGGTACTTGTCCGATTAGAGTTGGTATCATCCTGCAGGGCCTGTTGGAGTTAGCCTTGAAAGCACAGTCTAGACGGAGGGAAGGAGCAGCTTAGGGAAAGTCTGGGGTGATGAGACAGCATGACCTGTTTGTGGACCTGCAACTGGTTCAGGATGCCCAGAAGATAGAGTTTGAGGTAGAGGGTTTGTGACAGTTGGGAGCCACTGAAAGGTTTTAAATGAGGAAATACCATGGACAATGTGGCATTTTAGAAGGATTAGCCTTCGAGACAGTATGGAGAATGGATTGATGTAGGGTAGACAGAACTGGAGGCAGGGAGATCAGTTAAGAAGCTTTTTGCAGTAAGTCAATCAGGAGATAATAATGGCAAAGCTTACATAGTGGTGGTAGTAGGAAAAAACAGAAGAGAAATGAAACTGTAGGCAGAAGGAACCAGTTGCTGGTTTCCTTTTCTTTAACCCAGCCTGCAGCTGTGAGCAATGCAACTGGCACTGATTCATAGCCCCAAGTTCTGTTACCTATGTTATATCCATCCCAGAATTGTTAGGGTTGTTGCTTGGTTCTGAAGGAACATTTTGAGTTTGGAGGACAAATTTCTGGAAGCAGTTGCTCTAGGTGCACATAAGTTTAACCGTGGCAGTGGTTAAATTGTACATATTCATCTTTTTTGTAGCTTGTTTCCCCTGAGTGCCAGGTGACTAAGGGTGGTGACGAAAGGAACTGTTGGTCTCCTTTGGGGTTGCTCTCTGCTTCACCATCCTTCTGCCTTCGCTCCAAGTAAGCAGCACACACGAAATAACTATAAATTCTATGCCGAGGAAGGTTCTTATAGCTTCAGGTTTGTGATAGCCCTCAGTCAGTGGAAGCTTGACCTCCTCTGGACCATGGAGGGAAAAGTCACAATTTAACTGGATGTAACCAAACTCTGACATGGGGATCATGAACATAATGGTAGAGATTTTTCTTGTCCATAAAAAGGTTAGTAAAATAGCTTTGTGGCAGGGTCATAGCTAGTTTTTCATTAGTTGAGGAAGGTTAGTCAGAGGCATTTACTATATATACTCTTTTTTTTTTTAAGATTTTATTTATTTATTTAATAGAGATAGAGACAGCCAGCGAGAGAGGGAACACAAGCAGGGGGAGTGGGAGAGGAAGAAGCAGGCTCCCAGCGGAGGAGCCTGATGTGGGGCTCGATCCCAGGACTCCAGGATCATGCCCTGAGACGAAGGCAGACGCTTAATGACTGAGCCACCCAGGTGCCCTTACTGTATATACTCTTGTAAAAACATTAAGAGAAAGAAATATGGTTTAAAATTAAGTATTAGGACAAAGAATTCCTACTTTACCACCCCTGCTCGTTTTTTTTTTTTTACAGCGTGTATACAGAAGAGAACATAAAACATAGAATTACTAAACCAAACACCCATGTAACCATAATCCGTGTCAAGGAATAAAATATTAGCCCCTCAGAAGCCCCCTTGTCCCCTTCTGCAGTCACACCTTGTCCACTCACCCCAACTAAGCACGGTTTTGACATTTGTGATAATCATTCCATTTGTAATTTCACGTCCTAAATAATATAGTTGACATGTTTTTAAACTGAATATGAAGGAAATAACACATTTGGTTTTAATGTTTGTTAGTTCACTTAATTTCTCTGTGTAATTGTTCCCCACTGTTCATGGTACCAGGTTATCCATTCTACTCTTGATGGCCCTTTGGATTGTTCTCTGTTTTAGATATTATTACAGTTTTGCTGCAAACATTCTTGTTACATCCTGGTACATACATGCAAGTTTCTGCAGGGTGGATTTATAGAAATTGATGTGTTGAGTTGTATATGTGCATATTTAACTTTACTAGATAATGCCATGCTGTTTTCCAAAGTGGCCATAGCAATTTATGTTACCGCTGACAGTGTATGAGAGCTCCTGCTGCTCTCCAGCCAGACAAAAATGTTTGCCGTTCGTGAGAGTGTGAAGTGATCTCTCGATGTGGTTTTAGTTTGCATTTCCTTGTTTACTTATGAAGTTGAGCATGTTTCATGTGCATATTGGTCATCAGATTTAGAGTCTTTGCAGTTCTGTGCTTGTTTTCCCTGCCGAAGAGTCCTGCGTTAGTGACCTTAAAACTCCCTTCATGCCCCTTTCATAAGAGAATGTGCTAAGGAATAGTTTGCTGAAATCTTTAGCTTGTAGAAAGTAGCTTAGATCCTTTCAACTTATTCTCTGCCCCCCCCCCAACCCATCTGGTGTTGGGGAGATTCCCTGGAATTTCACTGATCTATCTTCTTTTTCTTTTCCCTCCTTTTTCCTGTTTCCTAGACTCTGAAGCGGCTCATGGCAGATGAGGTAAGGAAATTTTGTTCAGCATGTGCATGTTCTAGCTCATTTTCTCCACTGTGATACTTACAGTTGTCATAACTTTGACTTTCTATAACTTGAAATGGTGATACTGGTTCTATTCTCAGAACCTCCCAAAGCTTTTTCCTAACCCTTTGCTCTGTGTTTGGCCCATTGCATGCATTCCCCTGGGACACTCATTGGCTTCCAAGGGTAGGCACGTTCTTTAAACTCATAGCTGACTTGCAGTCTGAATGCTACTCCCATCACTTGAAGTCCCACAGTGCTTGAAGATGCTGTTATTTTCAAACAGGTGGAGCTAACAAGCTTCAGCTTATTGGTGGCTCTTTGGTTTGAGCATCTGTATTTGAGGTTTGGGGAGTGGTTCACAAGTCTTTGGTTGGCAGAGGCAGCTACCCCTGAAGTACACTGTATTCTTTGCAAAGGGGATTTTGAAGACTGTATATTGAACTTTTGCTGCCTCCATGACACAGGGGCTTTGGAGTGTACAGAAGAAAGAAAAAGTAATGGTTCCTGGTTTTAAGGCATTTACTTCTTTATTCCTTATGACTTAAACCTACTAAAATCTGTGGTCATACCTCAGGAAGGGAGGGATCCTCTGAGGGAAAAAAATGGCATTTTACTGAGCTAACTCTATACATGAGGTGTTTTCAGTTCTGTGTTGCTGGAGGGCTTAGAAGTGACAGGAGAGCTCAAGAACAAGGTTTGCTCTTTGTAGAGAGGTTTCAAATCTTAGTACTTCAGTCGTCTTATCTTTGGATGAAGATGAGAGTACAGAGTCAGTATACTAAATTAGATAAGAGATCTCTTGTTTTCATGTCAGAAGAATATTGAAGTGCCCACAAACCAGAGGAGCCATGCATATATAAGAAGTTAGAGAGTTGGCTACTTCATGTGTGGTTTGTTGTGTAAATGAAAATGGATCACTAATACTTTTTTCTCTTTCTCAGCTGGAGAGATTTACCAGCATGAGAATTAAGAAGGAGAAGGAAAAGCCCAATTCTGCTCATAGAAATTCTTCTGCATCATACGGGGATGACCCCACAGCACAGTCATTGCAAGATGTTTCAGATGAGCAAGTTCTAGTACTCTTTGAACAGATGCTGGTAAGTTTCCCACCCCAAAACATTACTTTTTTTCTGAAAATGCATTTGTGGGCATGGTGGGCACTCTTTTCAGCATGATCCCCCTTAATTAGCCCTTAATTACAAAGAATTTCAGGTTTAACGGAGAACTTCTTAATCCTCTTAACAAAGGGACTAAATATACAAGCACCAGTCTGTAAGACGGGAATCGATGAATTAGGCTTGGACATAACTAATCAATGCCCACCTTGTTGATGTCCTTCTGCACAGCAATATGTTAGCCACAGAGACCTGAGGCAAGTGGACCAGCTCATGTGGTAGTATGGAGACCACCTTTGGGTTAGCCAGGGTAGATAAAGTTTTAAAGCATTCGCAATCAATTTTATACGAAAGGAGACTGAGGCATGGAAAGGCATCATTTGCCCAAAGTCTTCTCTTTAGTGGTGAATCTGGAAAGAGAATTCTGAAGTTATAATTCCTAGAATACCTTTAAAGATTGTGGCTGAGGTCAGTTGAGTAATGAAGTACACAGGGATGTGACTTCATTTCCTGTCCTCCGTGAAGGACACTGAGTGAGCAGGACACTCAGCAAATGTGCAGTAGTGCTAATAGGTCTTGGAAAGTTTTTGAGTACATGGTTCCGAGGTTTCCAAAGACCTCTATATTGCCTGGATAGACGATTTCAGATTCAAACAGAAACTAGCAGCAGGCTTAACTTGATTAAAAGCATGGGCTTAAAATTCTTAACACTGGGCCTGGTATAAAATAAACACTCAGCCAGTACTATTATTCTTTTTCACTATAGCTTTCAATTTGTCTCTCGATCCAAGTGCTGTAAGAGCCTAAGACCATCTCTTGGGCTTGGATTGCAAATGTACATGTCTTCAGGGCTGTGGACACAGCAGGAATAAGTTAGGCCAGAGAGCGGATGATGAAAAGGAGAAGAGACTGTGGTCAAATGCAGGACTTCGGGCATTTCTGTTAGGAAGGCCAACCACAATTCAGTGCCAGTAGCTTTTTTGCACTCCAGTTGGAAATACCCAGTAGAGCCAGATATTTCTGTTTTTCTAAAGAAGCCAGAAAGCGTCAATCCTTGAAAAACTAATTGTTTAATAGTATCAACTATTATAGACAGCATTCAGATTTCACCAGTTGGGTCATTTTTTAAAAAACTGTTAATTCACAATTCCAGATAAGGTCCCTTGTACTAATGTTCTTTTACGTTTTATTTCATCACAGGTTTTTGTCCCTCTCTTTTATCCTTGCTATCACTATAAAAAAATTGGTGGAGGAAACTGACCTGTAGAATCATTCACAATCTAAAATTTGATGATTGCATCCCCTGATGCTAGAAATCTGTATTTTTATATAAAGTCTTTCAAATTTAAAATGTTGAGCTAGTCAAGCAAAACGTACCGTGTCTTTGGGTCTCATTCAACCTGTAGGCCCCCACTTTGCAACTTCTGTGTTCACTTTATCTGTAAAAGGAGAAAAAGCACCAGGAATTGAGTCAGAAAAACATCACATTAGTTTTATTATTTGGGGGCAGTGTTCCCGCCCCCCCTTACAGACACACACACACAGACACACACAGAGAGAGAAAATGGAATGTATCCATTTTCTCTCTGCCCTTTCCCCATTTCAAATAATATTTCGGACTTGTTGGGTTAAACTTGTGCTCACTGAGGCAGTGGGCTCAGACACATGGCTCTCAAGGGGAGCCTTTTCCTCAGTACCGCATCCAAGTTACATCTGTTGAGGGGCTTTATCATAGGGTTTCTAGTTCTTTCTTCACGGGAAAAGAGTTTATACAAGGACAGAGTTAACCAGCGGTAACGGGTGTTGACACCCTAGAATGGTGCAGATCCTGCGGGTTTGGATGATGCTGGTCGTCCAGAAGAGATTTTTAAGATCATCCCAAGTACAAAAAACGTTATGTGTGCTTTCGTTTCAATAATAAAAAATAAATTTTTCGTGTAGCTTAAGAGTACGTTTTTGTTAGGAAAAACATCGTATATAAAAGTGTCTGTAGGAATTTATGCTAAAATGTTAACCATTAACATCCCTGAGGAATTTTCATAATCTGTAATAGCTTAAATCTCAAGGAATCAGGAAAACTTACTGATTCAGTAAGCATTTAACGTGTTTAACTCTTGACTAAGTATACTAAATACTAAACACTGAAAACTTATAAGGAATTTGATGCAGTTTTGTTTTTTTCCTTTTTTTTTTTTTCCTCCCTCTACTAGCTGGATATGAACCTGAACGAGGAGAAACAGCAACCTTTGAGGGAGAAGGACATTATCATCAAGAGGGAGATGGTGTCCCAATACTTGCACACCTCTAAGGCTGTGAGTCCTGGGGCAGGTGCCCATGACATGGGAGACACTGCCCTTATCTTGGACCTGTTTGTTTTACCAGTTTTATAGAACATTTTATGTCTACATAACTCTTACTTTATTCTGTCATATAAGCCTACTCATGTTTTACTCTCATTCGAGTTACTGTTATTAACATACTTTTTGCCTGATTCAGTCTTCATGAAGTGTGTGTGGGGAATGGGATGGAAAATTCTGAGTCCCACAGAGTTTGGTGCTATGTATGATGTGTGTCTGCCTTGATATTCAGAAGGTAATGACTAATGCTAGTCCAATTTATGACTGAGTCCAGTGTTGACTAATCTGTCCATATGCTCCCGTTTAGGGCATGAGCCAGAAGGAGAGCTCTAGGTCTGCCATGATGTACATTCAAGAGTTGAGGTCAGGCTTGCGGGATATGCCTCTGCTTACCTGCCTGGAGTCTCTTCGCGTCTCCCTCAACAACAACCCTGTCAGGTGAGGATTCTGAGGTGGTAACAAGAGTGAGAGCCCCAGGTTAGGATTTACTGGTGGATATTGAAGATCAGAGGAGCCAGGATGTATGAGAGTTCTGGATTGGGAGTAAACAGTTGGCAGGGTGGAATTTGTTTGGGTGAATAAATATTGATTGATTTGACTTGATATTGTATGGTCTCTGTCGATTCCTTACAGCTGGGTGCAAACATTTGGTGCTGAGGGCCTGGCCTCTTTATTGGACATCCTTAAACGACTCCATGATGAGAAAGAGGAGACTCCTGGGTGAGGACTTCCAACTTTTGACATCTTCCTGGGGGAGGGTAGTTTGCTGTTTGCTGTATAGGAGAAAATGGCACTAAAATGAGAAATTGTGGACTAGGAGAATATGCTGTTAGTTGAGAACAGGGTTTGTCTTCAGGCAAACTAGAGGATGAATGATGATTACAGATACAGCAAAGGAAGAAGGAGCACAGTGGATAACACAGGCTGTGAACCACATAAGATTGTGGGTCTCCCTGCATAGGTTCTTACCCAATCTGGAGTGGGGTCAGTGTTCATTCAGAGCTCCCGTGGGACCCTTTCTGGGTTATAGCCCATTCAAAAGTCTTATAATATGCTTGATGAATTTGGGACTAACTTTCTGACAGTCTTCAGGGTTGGAATAGTTCTTGGGATATCTTGGACTGTCTTAGGCTACCTTGAAGTCAGCCTGACCCATAGTGACTTCTCTACTTATTGGGATCTTTTCCAAAACAAAGCATAGGGCCTCTACCTCCTGAATGGACAAGCTTGAAATCTTTGACATAGTGAGGCAAGCAGTAATAGATGAGATGTTATCCTGATCAGATTTAGCACTTAGAAGCCTAGAGGGAGTTAAACAGAAGATTTTAATGTAATACTAAATTCTTGGATTGCGAAAAGATTAACCAGAGGTCTGATGGTGGCAGTTCCTCTCAGCTACCTGTTTTTGCCAGTGTTTCAGGGCAAATTGCTACGTGCTAGAATTTGCTCACCTACTAGTTGGGGATGTTCTGAAGACCTGCGTTTAAAAGATTGAAAAGTCAAATGGGAGAAGGGTATACATAAAGGGAATTCACGAAGTATGTCTTCTACACACAGAAGCTACGATAGCCGTAACAAGCATGAGATCATCCGTTGCTTGAAAGCATTTATGAACAACAAGGTGAGTTTTTCCCATTCTCATTCCAACCCTCATCATGACCCCTGTTCTTTCTTTTCTATTGGCAAACTCCAAAAAGGACCTAGGGATATGAAGTAGCTTTCCCTTTTAGTATTGCAACTTTTTGATTGCCACATATATGTTTCTGTGGACCTTTTTTCCCAATTCTAATGTCTGTTTCAGAAGGTAGGCTCACTTTCCTTCCTCTTTTTATACTTTGTTTTGCTAATTCTTTAATTTCCTTATCTGTATTTATTATTTTTGGAAGATTTATTTTGTTTTCTGCTTATTTGTTTTTTTTCCATACTGTTCCTACTGTAGAATCAAACTACCTATCCTCCCTCCTTCCCTCCCTCTTTTCTTTCATTTGTTCTTTTCCTTCTTTCCTTCCCTCCTTCCTTCCTTCCATTTAAACTCCGGTATCTCACAGCTGTTTGCTTCAGAGTGCAGATCTATCTTCCTCATTGTTTAATTTTGTTAC
The DNA here is from genome assembly GCF_017311325.1 of Ursus maritimus. Taxonomy (NCBI): domain Eukaryota; kingdom Metazoa; phylum Chordata; class Mammalia; order Carnivora; family Ursidae; genus Ursus; species Ursus maritimus. Next base: position 52,590,630 of record NW_024426663.1, read on the forward strand.
AATTTACTTCATTGGATGAGAGGCATTTAAAAGAAATAAAAGAATCAAAGATTTTTATTCTTGAAGACCTAGAATTGTGTTGTATCTAATACAAAATTGTGTTGTATTTATACTCACCTCTATTTAGCTATGCTGGGAAGAGGTCTGCCCCTGTATTAGCTTGCTATGGCTCCTGTAACAAAGTACTACAAACTGTGTATTAGACAACAGAAATTTATTGTCTCACAGTTCTTGGAGGCCCTAAATCCAAGATCAAGGTTTTGGTAGTATTGGGTCCTTCCGAGGGCTGTGAGGGAGAGTGTATGTTCCATGCCTCTCTCCTGGCTTCTGGTCGCTTGCTGTCAGTCTTTGGCATTCCGTGGCTCTTAGGTGTCTCACCCCAATGTCTGTCTTTGTGTTCACAAGGTGGTGTTCCTGTGTGCATGTCTGTGTCGACATGTTTCCTTATTGTAGGGACAGCAGTCATATTGGATTAAGGGTCCAGCCTACTCTGGTATGACCTTGTTGTAACTTAACTAATCACATCTGCCAATGACCCTATTTCCAAATAAAGTCATATTCTGAGGTATTGGGGCTTATACCATAAGAATTTAGGGGGGAACACCATTCAGCCCATAACCACTCCTAACTTTGTCCTTGGTTAGATGCTGTCATCGTTAAGCCTCCCTTCTCTGTTCTTATCCTACCAGTTTGGAATCAAGACCATGCTGGAAACAGAAGAAGGAATCCTGCTGCTGGTCAGAGCCATGGATCCAGCTGTTCCCAACATGATGATTGATGCGGCTAAGCTGCTTTCTGCTCTTTGTATCTTACCACAGCCAGAGGACATGTATGTGACTGGGTTATAGCTCTTCTTCATTCTGTTTTTGACCACCTTCCCTAGTCTAGAGGAAAATTGAGTTGCTTGGGTGTTCTCTTTGTCTTAAATACTAGGTAAGACCAAGGCGTGAACACTGAATCTTAATGTTTAAGAAGGACTGTGAGGTGTTTGGTGCTGTCCTCAGCATACTGGTGGTTATCAGAGGGGTAATCAGCAGGGTGTCTCCGAGAGCTCCATTAATGTCTGTATCACCTAGGACAAGGGTTGCTTTTACTTTGCTTTTTTAATTCAGAAGTATCACAACTTTATTTTTTTAATTCAAACAATATAGAAACATATCGAGTAAAATTTAACAGCCTCATCCCTTCAGTAAATCCTTTTCTGCAGAGGCAACCAGTTTTAATACTTTGGGTACAGTCTTAGAGATTTTTTTTTTCCCCTAGCACAGACAAATAAATTGTATTTCCTGGATCCTAAGATACTTTCTGTCACTCCAAAAGATGGAATGTTAGAATTAAGGAAAGATGGCTTATGCCTATAAAACAAGTCACATGCACAGGATAGATTTTTATTGCTGTGGAGTAGTTTGGTTTAATAAAAACTAAATCATACCGTTCATTTCTTTTTGCCTTTTTTTTTTTAATAGTTGATCTTGAACATCTTTCTTTGTCGGTACTTAAAGGTCTACCTTATCTTTAGTGCTGTTTGGCATTCCATAGTATGTATGTCCCATGATTTATTTAATAGTTTCCCCATTGCTAGACTTTTCAGGTAGACATTTTTTTTTTCTTAGCAGATTATGGCCCCCACTCTAGGTGATCAGAAATTTTACTATTACAAATGATGCCATAATGAACATCTTTGTACATATATTCTTTCACATTTATGCATTTTGGTTGGGTAGGTTTCTAGAAGTAAGCCAAATGTTATGTGCATTTAAAACTGGTACTGTTATCTACCCCTCCAAAAGTTATACCAGTTTATACTCACAGAACATGTGTTCTAATTTGGTATCCATAGGTAGGAGTCTAGGAATGGGTTTTAGGGAATACATTTTTCTGAGGAGATTGTCCTTAGCTTTCACCAGATTCTGACCCTTGCCCTAGGTGATGAGAATAATGTTGGAAGTCTGGACAGTTGATTATGTTCTGTTTTCTAACTGATCTGTGCTCCTGTATAATCTGCCTGTCGTGCCTGTCTGTGCCAGGGCACCTGCACATTTCTCTCCCTTTCCTTTCTCCTGGGCAGGAATGAAAGGGTTTTGACAGCGATGACGGAAAGAGCTGAGATGGATGAGGTAGAACGCTTCCAGCCATTGTTGGATGGATTAAAAAGTGGGACGTCCATTGCACTCAAGGCAAGTATATCCTCCGAAACTGTGTCCAAGAGTAGAATTCAAGGGGCGCCTGGGGGGCTCAGTCGTTAAGCGTCTGCCTTCGGCTCAGGGCATGATCCCGGTGTTCTGGGATCGAGCCCCACATCAGGCTCCTCTGCTGGGAGCCTGCTTCTTCCTCTCCCACTCCCCCTGCTTGTGTTCCCTCTCTCGCTGGCTGTCTCTCTCTCTGTCAAATAAATAAATAAAATAAAAAAATAAAAAAATAAAAAAATAAAAAGAATTCAAGATGGGAGGACTTAGGTTCATTTGACCTTTTAATAGAACACATGGAATGGTTCCCAGCTACAGGCATACCTTGGAGATACTGCAGGTTTGCTTCCAGAACACTACAATAAAACCAATATCTCATTAAAGTGAGTTAAATGAATTTTTTGGTTTCCCAGTTTCATGCATGTCAAAGTTATGCTTACTCTATACTGTGGTCTGTTAAGTATGTAATAGCACGATGTCAACAACAATAATGTACCTACCTTAATTAAATACTTTATTGCTTAAAAATGCTAACTATCATAACGAGCTTTCAGTGAGTCATAATCACTGATCACAAATCACTGTAACAAAATAATAATGAAAAAGTTTGAAATACTCTGAGAATTACCAAGATACGACACAGAGACAAGAAGTGAGCAAGTGCTGTTGGAAAATAAGCACTATTAAATTTGCTTGATACAGGGTTGCCACAGACCTTCAATTTATAAAAGAAAGAAAAAAGAATGCACCATATAGAGCAGTGAGCTGAAGTGAAGTGCAGTGAAATGAGTTGCATCTGTGTGTGTTTTATATTTCCAGATTTGTTCTGAAAGGAAAATGATTATCCTTCTCTCCAAGAAGGCAGAGAAAGAGCAGCTTTCCTTATTATGAGATGGGGAAAAGTCATGCTCTATATGCTAGGAAAGCCAAGGCTGAGAAGTCTCCCATCAAATCCTTGGAATCATTTAGACCTCTGAGCTCCCCAGACCTGGGCTCAAATCAGGTCTTATTGCTGTAGTAGAAAGTTGTTCTTGTAGTTTCGTACTGCATCTTCTACATTACGTTTGGGGTCCTCAGCCTGCATGTAAAGAGAATGGAGTCTTGATCTCTAGGAGTCTACAATGACATGCTACGAATTCTCTTACTTTAGGTGGGCTGCCTACAGCTGATCAATGCTCTCATCACACCAGCCGAAGAACTTGACTTCCGAGTGCACATCCGCAGTGAACTGATGCGCTTGGGGCTGCATCAGGTGTTGCAGGTGAGATGCCGGCTCTGATAGCCCCATCATCTCTGGCGTAACTTTGACTTTCAGTTTAAGAACCAGGTCGAAAGGCTTGGGTTTCTAGCCAGCGCAGGACACGTCTACGTTCCCTGACTTGTGCTTTTGTCATTGCCAGGACCTTCGAGAGATTGAAAATGATGATATGCGAGTGCAACTAAATGTGTTTGATGAGCAAGGAGAAGAAGATTCCTATGACCTGAAAGGACGGCTGGATGACATTCGAATAGAGATGGAATATCCTTTTATGAACTGGATTCAAGACACATGAGACATTCAGTGTAGATCCCTGTGCAGAATGGTGGGGAGTGATGACTCAGAACTGGGCATCAGCCTGCGTGTCTTCTCAGTAGATGAGGCAGGTGTCTTTTGATTGCTGTGGGCTTTATTTACCTCAGCGTGGACCAGAGGTCTGAGGGTTCCTCGACATGGAAGTAAACCTCCTAGAACATGAAATCTTAACTTACTAAGGTATAGAGCTGGTCTTTGGAGAATATGCATAAGTTGGGGGCGGGCTTGTAATTTGCTTTCTTCTCTGTCCCTGAAACCTACAGAGGGAGTAGTTTGGCTCCATGCTGCTATTTGACATAAGTGACTGTGTGCAGTTACCTTTTCGCTTCCGTCTACTGCTTCACTTCCAAGCCAAGTACTGGGAATCCTCTACATCTGTGTATGATACCACCCAGCCCACTGGTCCCTTGCCCTAAGGAAGCTTATGGAGCTTAAAGTTTTGGGAAATATTTACAGGAGAGGCGGCTGTTAGAATAGAAGTGGCATCTTGTGACTTTTGCCAAGAGTAGGGCAGTCCACCTGTCAAATATATGCTTTCCTTAGCCTCTCCCCCCTTTTCACTGACTTCAGTGATGTCTTCCAGATTCTCTTAAACACAGTGAAGGATTCAAAGGCAGAGCCACACTTCCTATCCATCCTGCAGCACCTACTCTTGGTCCGAAATGACTATGAGGCCAGGTAAGATGGTATACCTGTGAGAAGTATTGAATTTGAGCCTAAGTAGAGAGAGCAAAATCTGTAAATTCAAAGACCGTCTGTAAAGGGAAAAAGAAGAGACAAAGACAGGATTACAATTCATTTTTAGTCATAGATATAAAAAAGGAGTTGTCAGTTGTCCTTTTAATCCAACTGAAAGGTAGTCAGAGGTGGTCATAGTATATAAGGTAAAATGTCCTTTTTTTGGAGAGAGGAGGTCAGATGGGGTTAAGATGATAGCAAAGGGAGGTACCCATTTAGGGTTCTTTCAGGTTGCCTAGAGAAGTAGAGCATACTATGTATCACAGAAAGGATTAAGCCTGAGTTTTAGATGGGAAATGATTGGCACCAGGAGGTAGATGGCAACAAGTTTTGATTACCGGAAGAAGATGGGGTAGCTGTTGTAGAATAGCGAGTTTCCTAGCATGGCAGCGTACTTCTGTTAGTTTTATGAAAAGGTCTTTTCAGGAACACATCTCCTCAAGTCTCTCTATTATCAACACAGTTAACTTTTCCTGATCCTGAATGCTTCAGAAAATTATATTTTGGTTTTCCTTTGATAACCTTCTTCTCTTTCTTCCATAGACCACAGTACTATAAGTTGATTGAAGAATGTATTTCTCAGATAGTTTTGCACAAGAATGGCGCTGATCCTGACTTCAAGTGCCGGCACCTCCAGATTGATATTGAGGGGTTGATTGGTAAGTATATTCTTCTATCTGTCTCCTAAAAACATTGCTCTGCCTTTCAATTTGTATCTTCATTCCAGTGAAATTTTCAGAGAAGATTTCCAGTCTCCAGGTATTTCCATTTTTGTCTTTAGGTGATAACCAACTTCTGTGCTAGGAATATACAGACCTTTAGTTTATTATTACATAAATCTAAAAATTTACTCCTACTCAAACATCACCCCACCTTTTGAAGGGACTTTACCTATTATCTGTGATTCCTGCTAGTCTCAGAGATACTTACGTACCACTTGTAGGCACTCTCCAGGCCATCCAGCGTGGTGGCCTTATTATATAACAGACACTCAGAAATTGCATGTTGAACTTAACTGAAAGATTCATTTCTTTGTCTAGTGCAGAACATTAAGAGGGATAATAAAAATAAGCAAATGGACAAAAGACTGCCCTTTGGTTATATTGAAGGGCATAGGTAGTGAGAGGGAAAGACAAGAGAATTGGGGGCTTCACTTACTGACTCTTTCTTTTCAGATCAAATGATTGATAAAACAAAGGTGGAGAAATCTGAAGCCAAAGCTACAGAACTGGAAAAAAAGGTGTGTGAGAGATCAAAAAAATGAGGGCCTTTCTTTCTTCCTTTCTTTTTTTTTCTTTTTAAGGGTTATGATTTTTTTCTGACGTGTGGAACTGTTACCTGTGATATTTTGCAAGCATTCAGCACCCAGTAGCAGTTCCTAGGGGAAACCTTTCTGGTATAGGTTTGTCACTGGGGAAACTCATGCGGATGTGATCCTGAGGAGTTAGTGGTACGCAGTTCTTGAGTCCCTGGCTAGGGACAGGAACGACAGATGACTCTCAGGTATAACAGCTCTTGCGGTTTTGCTGGCATCTCAGGCCTCTTAACCCTAGAACAGCAGGGACTGGAATATGTCTGAATTCTTTTTTTCTCTTCAGTTGTTAGGACTCTGCTCCTAGAGGCTGCTGGGATTGTACACCATAGCTGCTGTGGTGTAAATGTCTTAATGTGAAATTGCTTTAAAAATTTTAGGTTTGTGGTGGTGGTTCTTTTTGCTTTTTTTTTTTTTTTCCCTTCAACAAAGAGAATACAAGTGCAGGGTGGGGGGTGGAGGGGAGAAGCACAGGGAGAGGAAGAGAATCTTAAGCATACTCTGTGCTGAGCACAAAGCCTGACGCAGGGCTCCATCTCACAATCCTGAGATCGTGACCTGAGCTGCAATCAAGAGTCGGATGCTTGACCGATTGAGCCACCCACGCACCCTGTTTGTTGTTTGTTTTTTAATTGAAATACAGTTGACACACAATGTTAGGTTAGTTTTAGGGGCACAGCATAGTGATTCAACAACTCTATATGTTATGCGGTGCTCTCCACAAGTGTAGCTACAGTCTGTCACCGTATAACACTATTACGATACCATTCACTGTGTTCCCTGTGCTGTACTTTTCATCCCTGTGACTTACTCCATAACTGGAAGGCTGGACCTTCCACTCCCCTTCATCCATTTTGCCCATCCCCCACCCCTTTCCCTCTGGCAACCACCTCTTTGTTTTCTGTATTTATCAGTTCATTTCTGCTTTGTTCATTTGTTTTGTTTTTTAAATTCCACGTATAAGTGAAATCATACGGTATTTGTCTTAGGTTGTTTCTGTTTGTTTTTAGAACTTCCAGTCTAAATTAGATAGACTGGAAATGATCCCTGGTTCCCTCTTCTTTAACCTTGATTTTGAGTTCTAGATTATGGTGGTCTTTTTTCACCAGGCGTTTCCTGGGAAAGTGAGCTCTGTAAAGGATTAGGACAAAACAGTGAATTTTGGAAATAACACTGCTTCTTCCTGGAGAGCTTACTAGGAGCCTAATTCCTTTCTCCTTTAGTTGGACTCAGAGTTAACAGCCCGACATGAGCTACAGGTAGAAATGAAAAAGATGGAAAGCGACTTTGAGCAGAAGCTCCAGGATCTTCAGGGAGAAAAGGATGCCTTGGATTCTGAAAAGCAGCAGATTGCCACAGAGAAGCAGGGCCTGGAAGCAGAGGTGTCTCAGCTCACAGGAGAGGTAATGTCTGAGCAAGGGAGGCACAGTGACCTCTAAGCCACCCTCAGCCTCATGATGGGTCTCTCTTACAGCAGGAGTCAGTCGTCTTACTCCTAGGGAAGGTTCAGCTACCAATGGGTGATCTAGTTAGATGATGCATATTTTAAAAATCATTTACTGTTTCTTGTTTGATTTTGACATAACACACTAGATAGAAAATTTGGAAAATACGAAGAATATAGAGAATAAAAGGAGTCACAGTACTACCCAGAAATAAAACTAAGAGTCATCTCATAAATTCAGGAGTAAAATCCAAAAAAACTCTTCATATATTTGCTAATTTTCTCTTATTTTAACTATTTCTGGACAGATTAATGCCCACACTGCCTTTGTAGTTAGTTACTTAAATGATCTGTGATATCTGATAATGTGATCACTTACGTGCTTATCTTACTAGAATATTTGATTCACTTGAACTTTTTTGCATTGTCTAATTAAAGGGAGAATGTAACATAAAGGTTGAAGTTGCCTTTTTAATGCAAAGCATGCTGAACTAAGAACATGCAGACCTGGATTCTAGTTTTGGCTCTGCCACTAAGTATCTCTGTGACTTTAGGTGAATCATTTCATTCTCTGACTCCTTTCAGTGTCTTCATGTGTAAAAAGAGAACTCTGGATTAAGTAATTTTTTAGGTCCTTTCCCACCCCAGTGGTCCCTGAAGTGGAGTGAAGAGTGAGTACTTCCATTGATGTTCCTCTAGGTTGCCAAGCTGTCCAAGGAACTGGAAGATGCCAAGAAAGAAATGGCTTCTCTCTCTGCTGCAGTTACTGCTGTAGCCACTCCTAGCAGTGCTACTGTTCCCCCCACTCCTGGCACTGTTACACCACCCCCAGCCCCTCCTTTACCAGAAGAGCTTAGCATACCCCCTCCACCTCCTCTTCCAGGAGGTGATACCATTCCTCCTCCACCACCTCCCCCTCCTTTGCCTGGGGCTGCTGGCATCCCCCCACCTCCTCCTTTGCCCGGAAGTGTTAGCATCCCTGTACCACCTCCTTTGCCTGAGGGTGCTGACATCCTCCCACCTCCTCCTTTGCCTGGGAGTGCTAGCATTCCCCCACCCCCTCCTTTACCTGGGAGTACTGTCATCTCCCTACCCCCTCCTTTGCCTGTGGGTACTGGTATCCCTCCACCCCCTCCTTTGCCCGGGAGTTCTGGCATCCCCCCACCTCCTCCTCCCTTACCTGGAGGAGCAGGAATGCCACCTCCCCCTCCTCCTCTTCCTGGAGGTCCTGGAATCCCTCCACCCCCTCCATTTCCTGGAGGTCCTGGAATCCCTCCACCTCCACCCGGAATGGGTATGCCTCCACCTCCCCCTTTTGGATTTGGAGCTCCTGCAGCCCCAGTTCTGCCGTTTGGATTAACCCCAAAGAAGCTTTATAAGCCAGAGGTGCAACTCCGAAGGCCAAACTGGTCCAAGGTGAGAATTTCTGTCCATTTTTTCCTCAATAGATCTTAAGAAACTAGTTTCTTGCTTTGTGTTCTGTGCCCTGTGTTCTGTGCCCAAGTGGGCTTCCGTTTCTTAAGGCTAGCATCTGTCTGTCTGCAGGTTCCACTCATGCTTATGTTTACTCAGCACATATTAGGCATCTTCTCTATGCCAGACATCACTTTGGAGAATTCTTTGAGCCCTATACTCTGTTACAAAACCTAAACATATCCTTAAGTTAATGTTTTTGGCCTTTTCTCTGAGGGTATAAGTGCCATGGTAACAGTTTGGTAATAGTCATTTCACCAGTCTGCAAGCTGCTGATAATAGTGTTGATCTGGAAGTTGTGGATTTATGGATACACCCTGCTCCCTCTTCCCCATAAATGAGCTACAGAGGACATGGGTACATGGCACAGTATTATTTCCACTCTGTGTTCGAGGCCCCTATGATTCTGCTTCAGCCTTCTGCTTCCAGAAACCAAGTGAAAGGAGCTTAGGGATTTACTTATAAAATGAACAAATATGTCATGGTTAGCCAAATTGATGGGGAGAATATAATGTAGTACAAGGGAAGATGTGAAATACAGCCTCAATACTTCTAAAATGAGAGGATGTGAGGTTAGAAGGAGAATAAGCATGAGTGAACCTAGCTCTTGAATGAACTGGAAGCACTATGTCTGGATCCTTCCACGCAGAGCGCAGCTCTTCTGTGTCTCCGGTTAGTCTTACTCTAGTAAGACATTGCTCAGAACCGCCACCCACCTCTTCTGCATCTTAGTTTTCTAGGATGGCAAGTACAAGGCTCCTCCTAGTAACTCGTAACACCCTACCTGTATCCACAGTTTGTTGCTGAGGACCTGTCCCAGGACTGCTTCTGGACAAAGGTTAAGGAGGACCGCTTTGAGAACAATGAACTTTTCGCCAGACTTACTCTGACCTTTTCTGCCCAGACCAAGAGTGAGTACCTTCCTCTTTCATGCACAGGTCCAATATAGGACTTAGAGTATCTTTTAAGTGGGTCTCCCATTCCTTTCCCTTCCCTGGGTGAGGGTTGAAGAGAGGTGGTTTTTCCCATTTGGAAGAAATTAAGGTATTTTTTTATTCCAGGGACACTGGGGTTGGGAAAGAAAACTGTTGCGTTTTGGTATTTTTCTTCTCCAATTTTTTTGCATGTAGGTATTTTTTATCAGTATAACGTGTTGGGGATATGAGATTTAGGTGAAATGAAGCTTATTATGGGCCCATTTTGATAATACTCTTGAACGGATTCTGGCACTGTGTTCAAGGTGCCATCCCAGATCTACAAACTTAAGAGTTGGGCCAGTCTTTAACAGGTTAGGTGATTGAGTGACTGTCTACAATAACAACCATGTGTGATTCTTTTTCTTTTTTTCCCATTTCTTTTCAATATCTGATGCTTTCCTCTTCCTGGCCCTTTGCTCCTCCAGCTTCAAAAGGTAAGAATACAGAAGAGCCTTTTAATTGGGTACCTTGAACATTAGAGAAAGATGTAATAGATGTAAAGGAATTTCTCTTTAGAAAACTGAGGTGAAATCGGGGATTGATGTATCTTCTCTCTCTCTCTCTCTCTCTTTTTTTTTTTTAAGAGTCCAGAAGGACCAGTAGCTGTGATGTTTAACTGACAGCATAGATAGTTGTTTTAAGTCGAAGCTGCCATATAGTTGTTCTTTCTTTGGAGGGCGAGGGGCATCTTAAGTACTAATACCATCACCTTACATTACTGTTGTGTTTTATAGTCTTCCAAGTGCTCAACACGTATTATTTCTTGGACCTGCCAAGAAGCCTTAAGAGATAAGCAGGTTGTGTATTATCTCCATTCTGTAGTGTGTTCGAACTGAATATAGGTTAACTTGCCCAAGGTTACATTATGACCAGATCCAGGGATCTTGTCTTCTGGTCCATGGGTTGTTTTGTTTTGTTTTGTTTTTTATAAATTCTTGCTTTTCTTCTTCACCTTCATATCTTCCCCTTTGTTCTAGAAGAGCTGATCTGTTTTGCCCTCTTCTTTCTTCACTTCCTAATTCTTGTGGTTTTGTGCTGCCTTGTGACAGGGCACTTGTAGTTATTTCCCCCGAGGGATACAGTATTTGAATTTAATGGCAGTTATAGTCTAATAATTTTGTATTTCCATCTTATAGTTTTTTTGTTTCCTTAGAGGTGTATTTTGACCCTGGTGATGAAAATTAAGTGCAACTTTTGAGCATTTCCCCCCTCTTCTCTCTGCCCTCCCCCTACCCCCAGTAAATAAGCATTGATCATTTTTTTCCTTAAGTGAACTGATGGAACCAGGCTGCACTTTGTTCTGTTAAGGAGCCTAACACTGCTGGGTGCCCTTGGTGGCCCCTAGTTATGTGTGTCTATCTGAGAGTGTAAGACAGCTGGGCTTAGGCACGACCTCTTGCCTTTCACTCAGGGCAAAGTGGCCTTGTACTCTAGAAGATCTGTCATCTGCTGAATTACAGTGCAGCCAAGGGGTTTACTTCCTCCTGCTTAGTGAAAAATCCTGTGATGACCACTTAGGCTATTCTAGTATATTAGTGAGGACAAGTTGACAGAGAAACTCAGAATCAAATAATTTCCTAATTTGTAAGTTCACAGAATCTACCCCTGTATTGGCCTCTGGCATAAGTCCCTTTCTCACAGCTGTGCCCTGAGCACCACTGCACCTGCACACCGCCTGGGCCCCTTTCCTCCCACCTCGGTCACCCCCTTCTTCTGCACATTTGTATTACTAGTGATTATAGTGAGGTTTTCTGCATTTCCGTGGTGTTCCTTGGCATTTTATTCCCACTGTGAATTGATAGTGTTTTAAAAATACTGGAGCAAGACCATATCTCATCTTTTGTCATTTTCAGCAGTGTAACCACACTTTTTAATACTCCTTCAGCTCTCAGATTCTGCCCTGGAAACTGCTTTCTTTTCATCGAAGGTTTTAACTTTCTACAAGCCTTGGCTCTTTTTTTCCCCCCCTAAATTATTCTTAGAAAACTCTGTATCTTAATCTGAAAAAAAAAAAAAAATGAGTATGACTTAGTTGATTTAGTTTAGTGGAGTACTGATTTTCCGGTAGTAATAATCCGCACGACTAGATTGCTGCTCTTGTGATGAAGGAGCTTCCTAGCTGGTCTTTAAATATCTTCAGCTTCAGTTATCACTTTCAGGTGTTAAATTGGCACTCTGTCTTAATTTCCTCGTTTTCCCATTAGGAAAAGTGTTTCCTAAACACTAGGTCATGTATTCTCGAAAATTACTAAATCATGAGCAGCTTTCCAGACATTCTAAATCTCAATGATTTAATTTTCCTGTAAAGTATAATCCTGAATATTTACTGTTTATCTGACTCTGAGTGACCCGTAGCACTCAGACACAACAGAACTTTCCTGCTGCTTGTCACCCTTGCTTTGTCCGTTATCATTCATTTTCCCCCAAATAAGAACTACCTCCCTCTTTTAAAAATTCTTTCTTCTTCAGATTTTTAATGTTTTACTGACTTTAATGTCTGATTTATTTTTTCCTTCTCTCTTTACCTGCTTTCTTTTCCTTTGAGTCAGTCTGTAAATCTTTGGTGCTGCAAGAGGTATTAGAATGTTGGAGTTTGTTGAATGTGTCTCTTGGGAACAAAATAGTTGCTTTAATACCATATGCAGGGGCCTCAGGTAGCAGCCAGAATGCTGTGTAGGGGCCCCATGCCATGCATAACTCCCACTGTGATCGTGCTGACTAATTTGCCTTTGCCTTTCCTGATGCGGTTTTGAACCTCTTCTCTCAGCACTCAGGCTGTCAAACTCAGTGCAGACTTCCCAATAGCCCCTTTGCTCACAACAACCCAGAAACACTTCAGTAAAAAAGGCTTTGGGCTTCTTAGTTAAAGTTTTTATCAGGTAAGGAAATTTAAGCTCTATCAACTTCAGAGGTGAGCGCTCAGAGGACCCACATCTCCTCAGTATGAAAGCAAGGTTTTTTTTCCTTCTGGTACTTTAAACATGTCCAGTATAAAATTAAAAATCTTTATCCTTAATCCTGTTTTTCAGGTAGGTAACCAGTTTCAGTTTCCAAGTCTCTTTTTCATAGTCTTAACATTGATGATACAGTTAGATGATACTCATTACCACTCCATAAATATTCTGACCTTCAGATAAAGAATTAGAGAGACAGCTTGAATAACTTCTTAGGCTATGTAGCAAGTGCCAGAACCCGGATTCAGACTCCGGAGTGTGTGACTCCAAAGTCCTTGTTGTAGTCCTCTGCTTCCCAGAAGTATATGTCCCTGTCTTAAGAACTTCTGGAAGTTTAGATCCAGACAAAAGATGAAAGAAGGGGCTATGCTGGCTTTTGCAACCACTTCATTCATTCAGGCACATCTCTTTAGTCCTTGAACTGGCAGTGACTCCTAGTACAAAAAAGGAACAACAGATTAGGGAAAGTAGGTGAAATGCTGGATATTTAGGGTTGAGGAAGAGGAAACATGTTTTGATTCCACTATATTCAACTGTAGCAAAACGAATCCAGTTGGAGAAATAAGGCCTGCTTATCTAGTACAGTGGAAGTTCTTAGATGATTTCAGGCCAGTAGTTGCCAGGCTTGATGAGGAAGTTATTTGGACACGAGGTTTTCATAATGTTGCATTATTTCCTCTCTCACTTGCCAAACACAAGTCTCTGTTATTTGTTAGACATGGCTGTAGCCCCCCGTATATTTTACTGATAGCCCAAACGTTCTGTATACCTGCTTCAGGAATGGATATTAGAGAGAACACCCACCTCACTCTTTACATCTGCCTCCTGTAGTCAGGGTTCTCCAGCCACTGCATCATTATGGTTCAGGAAGATGTGAGCCTTGTACTAAGAGAAGAGCCCAGGGAGGGAAACCAGTCTTCCCATGTATACTGCAGGTTCTCTTACACATTTTTCTCTTAAGGATTAGTCTCTTGTTTTTAAACTCTTGAATTCCTATAAATCACAAATTTACTCAGTCAGTTTATTCCTGGTCAGGGAATATTATGAATTCAGACCTGATAGGCACTACCATAAAACTTCAAGTTCTTTCTACTTTCTCACCATCCTTATGGTGATCAGCAAGGAGTCTTTTATCATAGTCTCTTTGTTGACTCTCTCTCTTGAGTTACTTGGGAACATGTTCAGTAGTTAAACTTTTTATTTTTTCAACTTCCTCTGGGGAGCATTTTCATCACTGTGGTGACCAAGGTCATTATTTGTATGAATAAGATAACTAGTTTTTCATTCAACGTTTCTCCTAAGTCTTGCTCTCTTTTGTTGATGACATGATCCCATGAAAAATAGTATCTCTTGAAACCGTGTGGGAAGTGATAACTGATGTCCAGTGGCATTTTCCTTTTTAAGTTTATTCCTTCCTTCCAGAAACCTTTTGAGCTCATAAGGTCCACAAGCTAGTTACCCCTCAGTAGGTGTGCCTTGGCCAATCTGTAGTCTTAGACCCTCTCCCTGTTAAAAGTATGAGGTGCATTGTGGAAGCTGTATCAGAACAGTTCTCCAAGTGGTTTTCAGCAGTAATTTAGAAAGAACTCTGGCTAAAAAGTAAGACCTTGACCAGGAGCTAAGAATTTCGTGAACAATAACCGGATTCTAGTTAGGATTTGACTGTGCGTCAAGATCCCAAGGTTTGTGCTCTTGTCCCACGAGTCAAAACTTGGCAACAACCATCTGTTGCTCTCCCAGAGCTTTGTTGGTTCAGGCTTCAAGAGGAGCCTGTGATGGGGAAGCAATCCGTTCTTTCCCCACAGACTGAAGGGTCTTTTTTCTTTTCCATGTGATTCTCTTCTGTCCACTAGGTGGCGCTCCTTCAGCTGGATCTTTATCAGGAAATGTCCAAATGAATCTTTACAGTTTCTGCAACTTTAATCCCTTGAAACAAGATTTTGTTAGAGCTCAGCATCATCATCTCTTAGTGCCGGTCATCTACTAACATCCCAACTTATTTCTTATTCCTCAGCCAGGTTGGCTGTGACCACTCTTGGCGGTACTCCACGACCACTTCCACCTTAGTTCTTAGCGGTTTCTACACGAAAGGGTCATGATCCTACCAATATGCTGGCTTCACAGTTCCTTGAATTGTTCTTTCCCAGTGATCTTGTCCTCTCCCTTACCTCACCCATTCAACTGCAGCCTTTCTCCAATCATAACTCCATGCCCTAGCTTTTTATGTCTCTCTCTTTAGGACCCTGGCTGCCTCAATCCTCCAGCCCCACTGCGATGTCCAGTCCATTTGTCCTACCACCTTCCACTGTGTTTCTGCTCTTGATGACTTCTCTCCTCCTCAGCTAAAATTCCGTGGCTAATCATTATAGTAATCACTCTCTTCAATGTTTTCCCCTTCCATTACCTCTCTGATTTCATCATAGTTGATTGGAAAAACAACAGTCTCTGTCCACCTTGCACAGGTAGCTGTGCAAGCGAACGTGGCTGAAAAAAAGAAACAAACACCTGGTCCTCCTGGATAGACTTTCTTCACTTGGCTTTCAGGACAGCGGACACTCTTACGTATTCTCCTGCCTCACTGGCTGTTCTTTCTTCTGGCTCCCATCTGCTCAGTTTGCATTGTTGCACGCCCCTCGATCCTGCCAGGCAGTCGGATATTAAACATTTCGAGTCCGTTCAACTTCCCATTCTCCTAAATGATTATTTAACTTTTTCGGTCTTCAAAGACCCAACACCTCCTTCATTTTCATTCTCCAGTGAGCATGTTTTCTTCCTACTTCCCTGAGAAAACTGAAGCCATTGGAAGAGGCACTTCTGTGGACTTCCACCACTACTGTACCCATGCTGTCTTCCTCTCTGTTACCACGGTCCTAACGCCTGTTCCTGTACTTCATTTCAACAAATGCAGAGACTACACTACAAATATAAAATGAAAAAATCCCCCTCTCCTTGCCTGGAGTGACCGTGGTTAACATACCTCTCACCTGCATGTGTTATTTTAGTAAAGGAACGAACGAAATCCTTTTCTTTTGTAGTTCAGGTGGGGGAAATGTGGGAGATTTTCATAGAACCTTATTGGAAATTTAAGGGGCAAAGGAATTAAAATGACAAAAATAGAGTATGCACATATTTTTAATGTAATCTTTGTGATTCCACGTGGTAGATAAACTGTTTTGCATTTTGCTTAACATGATTCAGCACCTCTTGAAGTCATTACATGGAGATGTACCTCATTATTTCTAATGGATAGTATTCTTTTTTTTTTTTTAAGATTTATTTCAGAGAGTGAGCACAGTTCGGGGGGGGGGGAGAGCAGAGGGAGATGAAGAGAGAGAATCTCAAGCAGACTCTCTGCCGAGTGCAGAGCCCCATGCAGGGTTTGATCCCAGGACCCTGAAATCATGACCTGAGCTGAAATAAAAAATCAGACGATTAACTGACTGAACCACTAGGCATCCATCAGAGGGATAGGTGTATTTTGTCAAATGCAGTATAAATTTATACACTTCGTCTCTTACTGAGAAGTTACCAGATTTTATATTATATTTATATTTATATATATATATTATATATACCAGTACTGCAGGAAAAATCATATTTATCTCTATTCTTGCATTTCTGCACTGTGAATTCTTAAAAATAAAACTTTGGGGCCCACATTGCTGGGTATAGGATTGTACCAATTTACCCTTCCATCAAAAATAAGACATTACTTATTGTAACATCTGACAGAGGAAACTGATACCTTGTTTTAATCTGACCATTAATGAGATTGCACCAGAAATTTTCCTTCGTACTTTGACTCTTTCTTTTCTTATCTATAAAATGAGACTGATTAACCTAAAGATACTTCTTAGTTTGAAACTCTTGGTCTTGTTATTTTTTTTTCTTCTTTTTGCTTGCATAAGCTGTCTTTGGTGTTACCTGTTCATCAACTGAAACTCTTTTGTTTTGATTGTTTGCTAAAAAATTCTTGTAGTGTTTTCTTTGTTTTGGTCTGAGTTTCATTCTTTTTCCAAGGTCAGGCATTAGAAATTGCTGCTTGTTTACAACTAGTGTTTGGGGGTGAAGAGCTACAGTGATGCAAAACTGTAAAGCTCTTGCATGAAGGTCTCTGGTTTAGTTTCCATAGAAGACTTACTGGTGGAGATTTAGGGAGGATGTCATCAGATAAAGATAATTAAATTTTAATTCTTTCTAAACTGGAGGAATTTGATATATCTGCAGTGTGCACTTTCTCCTTTTCACCACCAGATGGCACATGGATCTCTTCTGTTTTAGATGTGTCATTGTTACGTCTGCCAGTGATGCAGTCACGTTAGAGAGGGACAGCCTCTATTGATTTCAAATACAGACTGCATGGTATGCTGCCCTCTATCTGTCAGGAAATTCATTTGGAGGACTGGTTAGTAAAATTACAACAGGAAGCTGTAGCTTGCGTTTTTACAAAAGGGTCCTCCCCCCTTGCAGCTAGTATCTTTAATAGGAGCTACATTTGTGTTTTTTGGAGGGCACAGAGGCTGGAGAATGTTTTTGTTTTTGTTTTAGTCTGATAACTTCATGAAAGCATAGCCTTCTTTTTAAAGTGCTTAGAGAAAAAATTGTTTTTTACCGGCTTGGTAGATCGTTATATACATATTTGTAACCCCATCATGTACATATTCTTAATCCCATCTCTGTTTCTAGTGACTAGCTAGCTACTTGAAGCACATAATAGAACTCCCCACTGATGATATACTCATAACTTCCCAGAGACCATATAGTGAATTTGTTTCCTTGAGGGAATTCCCCAGCCTACCTTGGGTAGAGTTTGCTGGTGCAGAAAGGCTTTTACTGTCAACCCTTTTGTATAATTTGTTAACTCCTAATTATCCCAAGATTAATCCCGTTTTAGAGCCTCTTTCTAGCTATTCAAACGTCAGTGTGCCTATAGTACTCTTCTTGACAGGCATAGACTCAACCTTTATCTTTTTTTTTTTTTTTAAAGATTTTATTTATTTATTTGACAGAGATAGAGACAGCCAGCGAGAGAGGGAACACAAGCAGGGGGAGTGGGAGAGGAAGAAGCAGGCTCATAGCAGAGGAGCCTGACGTGGGGCTCGATCCCATAACGCCGGGATCACGCCCTGAGCCGAAGGCAGACGCCTAACCGCTGTGCCACCCAGGCGCCCCTCAATCTTTATCTTTTAAACCCATTGTACCATCCAGGATTATCTGCAGATTTCAGATTTGATATCTGATAAAAATGTCCTTTTAAATGGCTTTGTCTGAGGCTTCGACCAAACTGTAAGGGTATCAGTACTGTGTAAACTTCTGTCATCTTGAAGCCAGTCCCTACACTTACATGTCTGTTCTGTCAGTTTAATTCCCAACTATAGTGTGTGTAAGGATTACATAAGGAGCTTGTTAAAGGTATAAATTCTTGGGCTGTTCCTCCAGAGTCAAAGTTGTAGGGACTATAGGAAGAGCGGTTTCTAATAAGCACCTCATATAAGTTTGTGGTAGGTACAGTAACCTGGCTTGCTCCACATCTTCCGTTTTTATTTCTTTTTCCATTTTCTGCTCACTGTCTTCTTCCTGTCTGCCATAGTCTGGAAGCTGCTCTGCTTTTTCCTGTGATAACGTTTTGATGTCTTTTGAGAGTAGGCATTGGATAAGTATTATCCTCGTTTTTATGGAGATCCTACAAGATCGGTTAGTGGGCAGTCTGACATTTTCTATTGACTGCTAACATTCTAGAGGCTGTACTTCAGGGGCACTTATTTTTACAAAATACTTCTCTTGCCATCTTGGCCAGGTCTCATTAGGCATCTCCGAAGAATGAAGAAGTTCCCTGGAATCCGTGAAGTAGCTAGGAACCACTTAGAGACTGATGAGGCGGGAGGGCAGATGATGGGCGATCTCTCGGGTTGTACAGCAAATACGGAGCTGTGTGAGATCAGGACGTCCAGATCATGATGAAGGGGGCGCAGCTGTGCAGATGTAACTCTTGCTCTTGTTCAGTTAGTTCCTCACCATGCAGAGTAGGGATCAGAGATGTATGGAGGAGGAGAAATGAGATCTCTGGGAAACGTCAAGAGCAGAGCTGGGCTTTGGGATAAGCAGGAGAGTGAGTGATCCAGTGCTTTCCAGATGCTACTTGCTGGAGCCCAAAAGAGCTGCCTCGGGAACAGCACTGTTCTCAGCATCCCTTACGTGCTTCAGGAATTGTTGGATGGGAACTTACTTTTCTGCAGGTATGGAACCAGTCTCCCTGCAAACATGAGGTTATAGACCAGTTTTCAGGGAGTACTCAGCATGTCTCCACCACAGGATGCTTCCTCTGGGGCTTTTTGCTTCTCTGGTACCTGTTCTTCTGCATAGGTAATGTAGATAGTTGAGAAGTCAAGATAGTATAAAGAAGCCTCTTTACCATCCTGCTGTTAACCCTTCTCATCCCTCCCCTCCCCACCCTTAGAGGTCATTGTTTTTATTAGTTTCTTGATTGTGCTTTCAATGTTTTTTTAAAAATGCAGTAAGCAAATACTGATAGAGATTTTTATCCTCTCTCCCCTTACCAAAAGGTATGTTCTATCTGTATTGTTCTATACCTTCTATATCCTGGGGATTTTTCGCATCAGTACATAGAGATCTTCCTCATTAAAAAAAAAAAATCCTAAATTTTCAATAAGCATGCAGTGCTTTTCTAATGAACACTAGGATAAAACCAAAAATATGGTAATGAAGTCATTTGTCCCCTTTTCGAAATGCTTGCTGCAGCAATTTAGCATGCCTGTGTATCCTCTTGTCCTCCCTGTTTTCCCTGCAAACTCTCCTATGTAATAAATGATTGAACACACCAACTCTAAATGTATGGCAATTCCTACTGGAGCCTTCCAGCCACGGTGGTGTGGAGAAGAGAGGCTTGAAAAGTTCTGCTCTGGGCCCTTCCAGACACCTGGCCTACTTCTGGAGCATTATATTTCCGAGTAGGAGCAGAGGTTTGTATCACTGGCATAGGGATGCTACTTCATAGAGGGATATGGTCTTCTTTTTTCTTGCTTCCTTCTCAGTTTTTGTTCTGGAGATAATTGCTGTAGAACTTAGTACACTGTAACTGTTCTGTTTTAGAATTCTGGCACCTCGACTTCAGGGCATTTTGAAAGAATGCTGAGGATAGGGTGTTAGGCAGGAAAAGCAGGATGCTATTATGTACAACCCTCATTGCAATTATGTTTTACAGGAAAAGTGCAGAAGTAAAAGATTGGAATGGAATATACCAGAATACTCTAACAGAATTTGTTAGGGTACTAGATTTCTTTTCCTTTAGTTTCTCTATAATGTGGTCATCTTTTTTTTTTTTTTAAATTTTTATTTATTTATTGGCAGAGAAATAGAGCCAGAGAGCAAGAGCACAGGCGACGGGATTGGCAGAGGGAGAGGGAGAAGCAGACTCCCCACTGAGCAGGGAGCCTTACCTGGGGCTTGATCCCAGGATCCTGGGATCATGATCTGAGCCAAAGGCAGACCCTTAACCGACTGAGCCACCCAGACGCCCGTGTCATCTACTTTTTTAATGGAAAGAACAAAAGGGTTAAGAAGAAAGTTTGCCAGTGGCTAGGATGATTTAAAAAGGGGGTTTTAGAAGTGCTTGGACCTAAGAAATGAATGTTTACAAAGCAGAATGCTAATATCCAGTTCTACAGAGCAGGTAACAGCATCTGTACTTCACTCCTCATAATCATCCTAGCCTGCTTGTCTTTGAAAAATCAGATTCCAATTTAAAAAGCTGTTTGTTCTTCTCTCAGCATCCTTGGGTGAGGGAACTCCAGTTATATAAGAGAAGGGCTTTGGTAACCCTATGTATGCAAGGTGGAATAGAATCTTTCCTCCTTCCTGATCCTATGGTAATCGCAACTCTGTTCTTAGAGTCTGTGATTGTTCCTTTCGTTATCTGTTAGATTAGAGTATAAGATGTGGGGGGGGGGTTAAATTTCCTCTTGGAAAGAAAAACTGCTGAAATCCTTCAAAGAAGAGTGACCCCTTTTCCTCACCCCCTTTTCCTCTTCTGCTTGCTTTCCTACTCTGCTTGCATTTTTCTTTTCAGCCACGGGGTGTGCGCAGTTGAGCTGTTTTGGCTCAGGTTCCAGATTGTGAAGTCAGAGACTAGGGATTGGAGGAGAGTATCAGGTGACTTTCAGTAACAGTGATGACGATCCAGCCCTCATCCCNCCCCGCCCCACTTTCCCCACCCTTTCCTGGCTTCCACCTTAGGAACAAAGAAGGGAAAAAAACAGCAGTATGACGAAGAAAACCAGCTGCTGCCATTGCAGAGTCAGGCTGGGGGCTGGGTATTTATTTCATCTGTTCTCTTTGTTAGGCTCGTACCCTGTTACTTCCCCTCCTAGGACCCTGACTAAAATGGAGGGTGTTTCTAGGATCCTTTGTTACTGAAAATAGCTTAGAAATGTGCAGTTTACTGGGGATTTAGGTGAGACACAGCAAAGATTAAAACTGCTCCAAGCACCTAGAAAAAGATGAAGGTATTTCTCCTTCTCAGTCTGATTCAGGAATATCTATTTGATGTCAGATGCTGTGGGTAGTTAGGAGGTCATTATCTGTTCTTTCCAGTCATGGGAACAGTGCTGCCGAGTAGGGGGCATCTTCATTTTATGACTGAGAAACTGAAAGCACAGAATTAATATGTCCTTTGTTTATTAAGATCTCATAGCAAGTAAATTCCAAGCCAGAATTTGATCCCAGATCTGTTAGGTTCAGAATCTAGCATTTAGGGGAAGTGAGTGGCACCAAGGCAGGCATGTTCAGAGGTGCCTGCTTCTAGGGACTGTTGCGGTACTGGGCCAGCACTCTTTGCATTTCCCCAGTGACCAGACCTAATTTCTTCTACAAATAAATCTCCAGGGGAAAAATGAGATGAGGAACATATAGGCTAAAAGAGAATTTAAAAATGTCGGCCAGTTGCTATGTGTGGATCCTACTTAAATCTTTAAAGAAAGGCAAAAGTTTTATACCTAGTGTCTTCTTTTGATGCCTTTTCTCCTGTCCTCTAGCCTTACTGTCCCCCGTCTGTCCTTCCAGTCCACCCTCACCCACATCCCTGAAGTTGATCTCTTCCTGAGCACTCCTGTACTGAGTCACCTTCCTGGGTGTGCTGGGAAAGTGTGAGAAACGCAGTGACTTCTTGTCTGAGTGATCAAATGTTTTGAGAAGTGCCCAGATTTCTAAGACTGCTTTTCTGCCACCCTTTCAGACTGCATTTGCTCCCTTCCTCCTAACTCTAGCGCTTGGTTTTTTACTTTGGAATTCATTCCAGCTTTGTTCTTAGCCTTCAGGTTTATCCATCTCTGCCAGTTTGTTCCATCTCTCCTGAAAGCTTGCACATCCGTGGTGGCCTAGTTCTGTGGGACTTAGCAGATGGGTATTTGTTTGGCCAGGAGGTCAGTGATGGGAATCTGGTTTTCCCTACTATGGTGTATACCTGCAAATGGCTTTGAGGTGCTGAATTTTTCCCTCACGTATATTATAGCTGTGGGGAATATAAAGTAGAAATCCTCCACATGGGCATTTTCTTAAATTAGCACATGATGGGGCCCTCTTGCTTTGTCCTTTCCTCAGAATCGGAGAGCTCATGTAGAGCTTAATGGACGTGGTGTATTGTATGCTGGGAGGACTTGGTGATGCCGTAGCTATGTTACCCTCACAGAAAGTTTGTTGTTATTCCCTGGGAATCTTACTAATAAGTGTTCAAATCTTTTAGATAAGCTAGGTAGATCTAGGACTCTTCCCCAAAGGCTGCATCTAGGACTCTTCCCCAAAGGCCATATTTTATCAGAACTATACTCCTGCCAGAGTCCACTTTTTAAAAACTTCCTATTGTGGTTCTGTGCTCACATGTATTGTATGTACTGCCTTTATTTCTCTTCACGGATGCTGGATAAGCTCACACATCTGTGCTGCCTCGTGTGAGTGAGTGGAAGGCACTGGTGACTTGGATCCACAGATTTCTCAGCATGTTTCCACTTTCTCCACCTTTCTCATGTGTTATCTTTTAGTCCTGAAGTACTTGGGTTACTCAAGGGAAGTGTGGCATGAGGGTATGGAGGGCGTTGCCTATAGAATAGGGACATAGGCCTCAGGCTTCATCTCAGGCTGAGCAAGTAGCGAGTGGTCCTGAGTCAGTGAGAACAAAGGTTAGGTGGAGTGGCTCTGCTTGAAATCTTTCAGCCCTACAGAATCTTAAAGCCCTACAGGCTTTAGAGTCATGCTGTATTCACAACAGTATTTTCCCAAAGTCCTTTTTCCTCACTCACTTACTCACTCCCACCTGCAGTTCTTGAGAACTTAGTTTCCAGGATGTCAGGCAACTCCCTTCTCCTCCATTTCCTGTTTGTGGTCTTCACTGGGAGAAGCCTGCAACAGGAATTCCTGGGGAAGTGATGGCTTCAGCTGTGGGACTCCAGGGGCCAGTAGCTCATTACTGCAGTTGGGGAATACTGTGCTACGTAGTAGGACCTCCCTTCCATTCTGGGGCCCTTAGAAACTTACTGATCCAGAGACTCAGGCCGCTTTGTGCCTTGACTCTTTATCTTAAGAGACTAGAAATTATCTTCCCTTCTTGTGCCTCAGTCTGCTTAAATTTTAGAATTCAAGCTAAGGATCCAGATTCATGACAAAATTAGCTTGGACTCTGTAGGATGGATTCTTTTAACATATGCAAAAATAGTGAAGAAAGAAAAATAGGGTCCTTCTGTTGGACAGCAGGGGGTGCCCTTTCCCTTCACTTTATTGCCTGGCACTCCCTACTGCATTCAGCCATTTTAGACAGATTGTTTTTGCTCTTAGCTAACTCCATTTTGTGTTTGTGACGCAGGAAAAAAAAAGAATTGGGCAAGGGAGGAGCCCGACTGGGGGAGGAGTGAGACAGGCCAAGACGCAGCTAACAGACTCCTTTACTCAGCACTTGTTCGTCAGGGACTTACCTTGCTGCGGGCTGCTGGCATTCTGAGCCACAGATGGAGCGAGTCCCCGCCCTCTGAGCCAAGAACAGCGTCCTGCCTGGCCACCAGACACCGAACTGTGACAGGGTGCTGGCTTTTGAGACCCCAGGCATCACATCCCTTCTCCCTCTTCAAGAATCTAAATCTGAGTTTAGGTGGTTTTTTCTTACGGAGATGTTGAGGGCGGTTTTCTCAATTATAGATCAGCTAAGAGGAATAGGTACCCTTTCACATGGTTGTCTGAGAAAATCTGACACCCTAATGATCCCAGGGAAGCAATCTGAGTTAAACACACACACAAAGCATTTATTTTTGAAAAGGCAAAAACCAAACACACATGCATATGTAATACGTAAATACACACATATATATGTGAAGAGAAGAATATGAAAAGGATCTCCATCTCCCAATTTGTTTTATTTTTTTTTTTAAGATTTTATTTATTTATTTGAGAGAGAGAATGAGCACAAGCAGGGGGAGCAGCAGAGGGAGAGGGAAAAGCTGACTCCCTCCTCAGTGGGGAGCCCAACTTGGGGTTTAATCCCAGGACCCGAGATCATGAACTGAGCTGAAATCTGATGCTTAACCAACTGAGCCACCCCGGCGCCTCATCACCCGGTTTAAAAACTCATGGCTCATCTTGTTTTATCTATCAACATCAACCTTCTGTTTCCTATACCAGTTATTTAAACTGTATCCTAGTTAGTTGTATCATTTAATCCTTAGGTAAGTCATTCAGAATGTATATCAAAAAATGAGGACTTAAAAAAAAGAATTATATTACCTTTGTCACATCTAAAATTTTCTTAAACATTGTCAGATATCCACTCACCGTTTCCCAAATTATCTTACAGGTTTGTTTTTTTATAGTTTGTTAATCTGAATTAGAGCCAGATAAAGTCCATGCGTTACAATTGGTTGATGTCTCTGTAGTTTCCCTCTCCATCCCGCGCTGTCTCTTAATTTTTTATCTTGCAATTTGTTTATAGGCCTAGTTTCTTAGGAAAGAGTGAGGATCGATCCCTCGGGAAAGTACAGAGCCAGACTTCTTTCACAGAGCACAGCTTCCTATCTTCAGGAGGTCCCCCAGAAGTGATGGGAGAGGAGGTGAAGGGGGAATGCCCTGCAGCCTTCAGAGAAAGGGCTGGAATATCTTAGTAGGGGAGTGGCTTATTTCTTCTGACATGATGGCTTGTTACCCAAAGTCATTAGAAAAATTGCAGACTGCTCTCAACAGAGTGGACCATGCTCTTTCCTAGGAATGAAAGGAGCACCTTTAAGCTTTGGGATACCGGACTTATCTGTGGTGTGATAGCTTATGTCCCTAGGGTGATTTCAGATCCTCAGCTTTATGTCCCAGTCACTTCCTTTTTCTTCAGTGGCAGCCTTTCTCCCTGGCCAGGCCTAATGAGTTAGCAGTACTTCATAGACTGTCTTACAGAAAGAAAAATCCTGTGGTGTGTTGGGGACAGGCACATGTGAAAATTCACGGGGCTTCAGCACTGTCACCTCCCCACTCTGTCCCGTGATCTTTCTGAAGATTATCTTTGAGTCTGATTTAGATGAGGCGAAAGCTTTTGCTTGATGTTTTGTGTCCTTCTGAAATAGGGCAGTACCGACTTAGAGCAGCCGCAGCAGGCCGTCTGTTCCCTTGCTCTGGGGGAGAACATAGGTTACAGAGGGGAAGTTGCAAGGTCTGACTTCTTGGCAAGACTGGCAGGGCACTTGGCAAGTTTGGTCCCTAGAGACTAGGTTGGCTACGTGCCTAGTTTGGAAGCTGTAGTTCCCATTAGCACAAGTGCTTAGAATCTGCTAAAGAGGTCAGGGTTGCCGCAGCTAGAGTCACAGATGCTGGCACTGACCTGCTCTTCTACTTAAGAGTCCACTGAGTGATAAGGGCTTCTTTTCTGCTCTTGTCAGCAGAGGGGCACAGTCATTTGCCAGTAAGATTCTCCTTCCCTCTCTGCTAAGGTGTGCACTTAGGTTTTTGTCATGTATGAATTTCTTACAATTCTACAAACTGAAATCACTCAGCTCTTGATATCCTTTTTAGCATGAGACATGGTATGAGGCCTTTGTTCTGGGCTTCCCATCCTTGCTCTGGCAAAAATGAGAGCTGGAACCCAGGCATTGGTAAGTTTATACGTTGAGTGCCATAATTTTTGTATACTAAGTCTATACACCATTCCAGCAGCAGGGTTGGGAAGGCTACTAATGGGAATATCCTGTCAGTTCTACATTCTGATTTTTTTATCTTCATTTTTAAATTTTTTAAAGTAATCTCTATGCCCAACATGAGGCTTGAACTCATGACCCCAAGATTAAGAGTTGTGTGCTCTACTGACTGAGCCAACCAGGCACCACTTGACTTTTTATCTTTACTGCTGATTGTTAGTGGGTCTCCCTCAACCTACCTACCCAGTGTCAAAGCTGAATCAGGGTCAGCTGTCTAAGGATATGAAAATATTATAGGTGGTGTACAGACTCATTCCTGTCTTACCTGTCTCACAGTTCCCTGGTGGGTGACACTTTAACTACATTAACACATCATACTATCTTAGTTTCGTCCGTGCTTGGTTGTAGTCTTTGCCTATACTGTATATATAGCACTTATGTTGTTGTAATCAGAGGGTGTGTATATATATCACTTTTCTTACTCATTTATTTGGAGTGTACAAATCATATGTGTATGGGTTAGTGAATTTTCACAAAAACGAAAACGAAGTTTATATCCATGTAGTGAACACCCAGATCAAGAAACAGAACATTACGAAGACCTTTCTAGGTCTAGAGAATCTAGAAGAATTGCTTGTACCCCCTTCAGGATTTAATTATTCCTTATTCCTTCCACCCTGGCCCAGAGTAACACTATTCGGACTTCTTGCACCACAGATTTCTCTTATCTCGCTCCTTCTTCCACAGGATATTTACTGGCTCGCTCACTCCTCCAATACGCATCGAATACCTTCAGAACCGCTAACTCATACCACTTTGCCACTCACATCTGCTAACCGGAGTTCATATTTGTTTACGCCAAGCCTGTTTGCTTCTGTTTATGAGATAATTCTCAAATCCATCAAGTGCTTTCTACCTCCAGCCCCACCATAACTGGGCCATGCCTTCATTTCTTATCTGAAATATTAAACCCTCCTTTTTTAAAAAAGTTCTTATCAGTCTCATTGACAGTCATTTTGTGTGTATAGTAATACTTGAAATAATATGCTTTTGCCTCTTTTTCTTGATTTATAAATGGAAGATTTTATCTTTTGCCTCTCTGCTAGGAAAGTGAGGATGTTGATACGTAAACTACTACCCTTCCCTTTCCTCTCCTCCAAATTGTCATTATCGATATTTTAGGTATTTTAATGTTTACACTTTTTATTGTTCAATATAGGACAAATACAGAAAGCTACATAAAACAGATGTACAACATAGGGAATTATTATAAGGCTAATGCCCTTGTAAACGCCACATGTCTGGAGATAAACACTTTCCAGGGGGATCCTGGGAACCTCCATGTGCTCCTTTCCTGCTAAGAGAAACAGTTATCCTGACTGGTATGGTAGTCACTTTTTTTTAATCACCTGTTTATATTTCTGAACATTATAGTTTAGTTTTGCCTGTGTTCTTAAATGTCTTTGTCTCTCTTTACCTCTACCTTTCTCCCTTTATTCTTTATTTTTCTTGAAATACATTTGTTGTAAGAACTGCATTATTTGTCCTGTGGAGTTTCTCATAATACGGATTTTTGTGATTTTATTCCCATAGTGTAGTTCTTATGTTTCTGTCCCCTGTATTTGCTGTAAATGGGTAAAATGGATCTAGAAGCTTAATCAGAATCAGTCTCCATTTGTCTTTTGCCAAGACTTCTTCATAATAGGTGTTAGGTTTCTCTTCAGACAGCATAGAGTGTCCGGTCATCCCTTCTGTGATGTTAGCAGCCCTCAATTCCCAGTGCATAGACCTGTTAGTTCATGAGGTTTGCAAAATAGACATATTTCAAATAAAAGGAATGCCTTATATATTCTAGATATTAATCCTTTGTCCCTTAGGTATATCTCAAACACTTCTGACTCTGTGGCCTGTCTTCACTTTTTTTAGTGTCTCGTTGACTAGTTTCTTATGTAAAGTGCTTAGATATAGCAGTCTTTTTCTTTATGGCTAATGCATATTGTATCTTGTGTAAGAAATCCTTTAGTCATTATAGTTTTGCCTTTCACATTGAGCTTTTTAATTGATTTGTAATTGATTTATTTGCCTATGGATGCAACTTAGTTTTTTCACGTGACACTCAGTTCCCATCCAATCTGTTGTGAAGTCTGTCCTTTTCCCAATCATCTGACATGCCCAGTCTGTTCTGTCAAGTGCTCTGCTATGCATGGGTCTGTCTTCTGGACTGTACTCTTTGCTGTGGATCATTTTGTCTATCCTGGTGCCAGTACCACATAATCTTGGTTTTTATAGTTTTATATATATTGATACCGCCTATCTTTTGCTGCTTTTTTAAGAATGTTGTACCTTTGGCCCCTTGTATTTCCATATAAATTTTAGAAACTGCTTAGCATCTTAAAAAGAGAAACCTATTAGGATTTTTATTCTACTGACTCTATAAATCAATCTGGGAAGAATTCACATCTTAACATTATCAAATCTTTTAATCTATGAATCTGTAAATCTGTATTCACTCACTTATTTTTAATGTTTTTCATAAATGTTATGTAGTTTATCGTAGAGGTCTTGTACAGCTTTTCTTAAATTTATTCCTAGATACTTCATATTTTCATATATTTTTAATTTCATTTTTTGCTTGCTTATAATTTATACGTTCTTTTGGATTTTTTTTTATTGACAATAATCTTCAAATGAGTGTGTTATACAGTGTCTTGAATAAATTGCTCTGTTTTGATACTTAAAAAAGAAAAACAAATGAGAGTGTTAATTCTTTCTTTCTAATCCTTAGAATTCTTGTTTCCTTTTCTAATTACTACACTGGTTCAGAAATCTAGCCAGTATTGTTGAATGAAGCCATGATAATGCATATTCTTGTGCCCCGCCCCCCTGCTTCTGTCATCACTTCTCTTCTCTGTGACCTTCCTCCCTCCCTCTTATAAGGATCCTTGTAATTTTACATTGGGTCCATCTAAATAATCCTAAATAATCCTCCTCTCAGTATTCTTAACTTGATGATACCTGCATTGTACCTTTTATATGCAAGGTGGTTATTCGTAGGTTCTAGGAATTAGGTTGTGGATTTCTTTGGGAAGCCGTTATTCTGTCTACCACAGTGAGTTTTGAGGATTTTTAAAATTTCTTATTAATCACTAGCTAATGGCATTTTGGTCAGTGCTCTTGTAATTTCAGTCTTTAGAAATTTGTAGAGAGGTGCCAGGGTGACTCAGTCAGTTAGGCATCTGCCTTCAGCTCAGGTCACTATCCCGGGGTCCTGGGTTGGAGCCAGCATTGGGCTCCCTGCTCAGCGGGGAGCCTGCTTCTCCCTCTGCCTGCCGCTCCCCTTGCTTGTGCTTTCTTGCTCGTTCTCTCTCCCTGTCAAATAAATAATAAATAAAATCTTAAAAAAAAAGTTTGTAGAGTTTTCCTTTATGGCTCTGAATATTAAATATTATAAATAGTCTATATGCACTTAAAAAGCATGTATGTGTTCTTCAGTTTCATGAAGTGTTCCGTATATCTTCATTAGTTCCTTTTTGTTAATTGTATTATTTAAATTTTCTGTATTCTTGGGACGCCTGTCTGTCTCAGTGAGGGGAGCATGCGGCTCTTGATCTTGGGGTTGTGGTTTTGAGTCCCACATTCAGTGGAGAGATTATTTAAAAATAAAATCTTTAAAAATAAAAATAAATACATTTTCTGTATCCTTTTTGTTTGCTTGTTTCATCAGTTACTGACAGAAATGGTTTAAAACATGCCACTTTGTGGATTTAGCATTGCAATTGTGTCAGTTTTACTTCCTTTTTGTCTTGTTTGTTTGTTTGTTTGTTTGTTTGAAGTAGGCCTCATGCCCGATGTGGGGCTTCCACCAACCACCCTGAGATGAAGAGTCACATGTTCTACTGACTGAGCCAGTCAGGTGCCCCATCTTTTTGAAAAGCTTTTTATATTGACATAATTTCAGAGTTATGGAAAGGTTGCTAGACTAATTCAAAAAATTTCCTCTATATACTTCATCACATTCCTGAGATATTAACATATTACCACATTTGCCTATATAATGTGTGTATGTATACATGTGTATCATTTTTTGGAATAAGTACACGTATGTGTGTATATGTATCATTTTTTTTTCTGAAGATTTGAGGGTAAGTTATAGGCATGATGTCTCTAACCCAAGTGTACATTTCCTAATAACAGGTCCATCGCTATAGTAAATTTATCAAAATTAGGAAATTCATATTAATATAATCCTATTATCTAATTTGACCTTCAGATTATACCAGTTGTTACAATTATGTCTTTTACAGAAAAAATCCTGGATCATGCATTATATTCAATTGTTCTGTAGTCTTCTTTAATTGGAAATAATTCCTTTTATAGTCACCTGCAAAGGCAGATGGACCCCTGCTCAAAATTGGGTTTGAATGTCAAGGTTAATGCCCTACACACACCAAGATGGTATGAAAAGATGTATTAACTAATCGAGGTCTCTGGGAAGAGCAGGGCAATCCTCTCAAGCAGGTTTGAAGTGGTTGACAGGGCAAGAAAAGGAGACTGGCCTGGGTTTTCACTGAGGTTAGGACGTGGAGCCAGGGTGAGAGTTCCTGCACTGGTGCCGTACCTCGCAGCCTTGTAATCTGCTGCGGGCACCAAGGTGTGGGGCACAAGGGGAAAGGGGAGCAGTGAGGCTGGACAGCTGTCCACCAGCAACAACAAATGGAGGCCACCTTCTCATCACAGTTCCTCAGTCCTTGTCTTTCATGACCTTGACAGTTTTTTGGTCACCATACTTTTTAATTCTTTACGCGTGCTTTCATTTAGTTTTTTTTTTTTTTTTTATTGAAGTATAATTGACACATAGTGTTACATTAGTGTTAGTTGTACAACACAGTAATCCCCAGCTCTACAGTTAGGCTCACCGTAAGTGTAGCTGTCCTCTGTCACCGTACAGGGCTGTTAAAGCATCATCGACGATACCTCTGTACAGTACCTGTTGTCCTCATGACTTAACTCCCAAACTGGGGGCCTGTACCTCCCACGCTCTTTCACCCATTTTGCCCATCCTCCCACCCTCCTCCCCTTTGGCAACCATCAGTTCTCTGCATTTATGAGTCTCTTTCTGCTTTTTGTTTGTTCATTTGTTTTTAGATTCTAATAAGTGTAATGAAAAGGTGTTTGTCTCTCTCTGACTTATTTTACTTAGCATAATACCCTCTAGATCCATACATGTTGTCACAGATGACAAGATCTCATTCTTTCTTTTCTTTTCTTTTTTTTTTTTTTTTAAGATTTTACTTATTTGAGAGTTGGGGGGAGGGAGAGCACAAGCCGGGGGTGGGGGCTGAGGGACCAGCAGACACCCTGCTGAGGGGGGAGCCCAACACAGGACACAGGGCTGGATCCCAGAACCCTGAGATCTTGACCTGAGCTGAAGTCAGACACTTAACCAACTGAGCCACCCAGGCGTCCCCCACATTTAGGTCTTTAGTCCGGTTTGTTTTTGTGTCTGGTGTTCAAAAATTGGTCCAGTTTCATTATTTTGCACGTGGCCCTCCAGCTTTCCCAGCATCATTTATTGATGAGACTGTCTTTTCACCATTGTATATTCTTGCCTCCTTTGTTGTAGATTAATTTACCCTATAAATGTGTGTTTATTTCTGGGCTCTCTCTTGTGTTGCATTGATCTATGCATCTAATTTTGTGCCAGTACTGTGCTGTTTTGATTATTACAGCTTTGTACTAATTCTCGAAATGTGGCCTTGTGATACCTGCAGCTTCGTTCTTCTTTCTGAAAGTTGCTTTGGCTATTTGGGGTCTTTTGTGGCTTCATAAAAATTTTAGGATTATTGATTGTACTTGTGAAAAATACTATTATTATTTTGGTAGAGATTGCATTGAATCTGTAGATGGCTTTGAGTTTTATGGGCTTTTTAACAATATTAATTCTTCTAATTTGTTTGTGTCAGTCTTGACATTTTTGAAGAGTGCATACCTGTGAGCTTGTAGAATGTCCCTCAGTTTGGGTTTGTTTAATGTGTCCTCATGATTAGTTTCAGATTATTCATTTTTTGTGCTTTATATATTTGAATATATAAATGTATAATGTTTTTGGGTACATAGAAATTCAAAATTCTTATATTTCTCTGATAAACTAAAACTTTTATCATTGTAATGTGTCCTTATTTATGTTCTGTACGATTTTTGTTACCTGAAAGACTGTTTTGTTAAAATTGATGGAACTTTATCAACTTTTTTTAAGATTTTATTTATTTATTTGAGAGAGAGAAAGAGAGTGCACATACGAGCTGGGAGGAGGGGCAGAGAGAGAGGGAGAAGCAGAGTCCCCACTGAGCAGGGAGCCCAACATGGGGCTCCATCCCAGGACCCAGAGATCACAACCCAAGCCAAAGGCAGATGCTTAACCGCCTGAGCCACCCAGGCGCCCCTAAACTTTCAGTTAGAACTTGCCTAGTGTAACTTTATACTTTCCATCCTTTCTCTATTCTTAATTCTAGATGTTTCCTTCATAAAACAGCATATACTTGGACTATTTTTTTTCTTTTTTTCACTCCAGTCGACAATATTGGTTTTAACTAGAGCACATAATCCCTTTACATTTAACATAATTACTGAACCACTTGGGTTTCAATCTGCTGTCGTCTTACTGTGCACTTTGTTTATTCCGTCTATTCTATTCTATGCTGATGTCATTCTGTTCAAAATATTTTCTAATTTCTATTGTGATTTGTTATCTAACTTCAGGGTTATTTGGATATTCGATATGAAATAGTTGGGGATTTTCTAGTTATCTTTTTTACGGATTTCCAAGTTGATGTCGAAGAACATACTGTGAATGATTTCCACCCTTTGAAATTTGTTGAGGCTTTTTTACGCAGCACGTGGTGGCTTTGGTACGTGTGCTGTGTGTGCACATGAAGAAGTGTAGTTTCCATCACTGGATGCATTGTTCTAATACAGCAGTTAGGTCAAGTTTGTTAGATGTGTTCACCTTTTCTATATACTTTGCAAGTTTTTGTCTGCTTGTTCTATTAGCTAATTCTTCCACAGTGGTTATAGAATTACCCTTTCTTCTTTTGGTTTAGTCAGTTTTTAGTTTATATATTTTGAAACTAAATTATTGGATGTATTTAGATTTAGAATTGTCTTCCTTGTGGATTGACCCTTTATCACTATTAAATGTGTGTTCAAGCCAGCAGCATTATTAGAGAAGAAATTTTTATTTGATATTAATAAAACTACAACACCTTTCTTTTGTTTAGTATATCTTTTTACACTATTTACCCTTAACGTTTGTGTCTTTATTTGAAGTGTGTCCCTTGTAAGCAGCACATACTTAGTGTGTATGTTTTGTAAATCCAGTCTGATGATCTTAGTCTTTCATTGCAAAGTATTTCATTCATTTGAATTCATATATACCATACTGCTATTTGTTTTGTTTGACTTTTTTTCCACTTTGTCTTTTTCTGTTATTATTCCACATATACCCTATTTTTAGTTATACATTTTTTTACTGTCTTTTTATAGGTACCTTAGAAATTAACATGCATCCTTGATTTATTACAATCTAATACAAATTATAACTTCTACCACTTTCCAGTTAATGCTAGAACTTTATATCAATTTAACTCTGTTTACAGCGTACCTTCTTTTTGAGTCACTGATGTCATGCATTTTAATTCTTTTTTTTTTTTTTTTTTTAAAGATTTTATTTATTTATTCGACAGAGAGAGACAGCCAGCGAGAGAGGGAACACAAGCACAAGCAGGGGGAGTGGGAGAGGAAGAAGCAGGCTCATAGCGGAAGAGCCTGATGTGGGACTCGATCCCGGAACGCGGGGATCACGCCCTGAGCTGAAGGCAGACGATTAACCGCTGTGCCACCCAGGCGCCCCCATGCATTTTAATTCTACGTGTTTTAAACCCCACAAGCATTTTTCCTATTATTTTGTAATATCAGTATTCACTTAAAAACACTTTTCTAGTGTTCTTCATCCCAGCGTATATTTCTGTATTTCCTTTCATGATAATTTTTCATCTTCTGCCTGAATAATTACTCCCCTTAAAATTTATTTTATTAGTTCAGGTCTACTGGTAATAAACACTGTTTTTGTGTGGATATATCTTTATTTCACCTATGTTTTTGAAGGATATTTTTTGTTTTCCCTTTTTATTGTTAAGACAACTTCACTGTCAGTGTTAACTGTAGTTCATTTGAAGGTAATTATGTTCTACCCCCTGCTACTCAGAGAATTTTTTTTACTCTGATTTTTAGCAGTTTTTCTGTGATGGTGTGCCAGGATGTGGTTCTTGTATTATTCTTGGGGATTCTCTGAGCTTCTTGATTCTTTGTGTTGAAATCCTTCATCTCTTCTGGAAAATTGACGGCTATTTTTCCTTCAAGTATTCCATCTTTTTTTTTTTTCCTTTCTTTTTTGGCACTTTTTTTTTTTTTTTTTAAGATTTTATTTATTTGAAAGAGAGAGAGAGCACATGTGCACAGCAGGGGTAGGGGCAGAGGGAGAGGGAGAAGCAGGCTCCCTGGATGACGGGCTCAATCCCAGGACCCTGAGATCATGACTTGAGCTGAATGCAGCTGCTTGGCCAACTGTGGCACCCAGGTGCCCCTTTTTGGCACTTCTTTTGCTTTCGGGTTGGGTGCCAGTGAATATCATCACATTCAGCCCTCCATTTATGTGTCGTATGTGTGTGGTGTTTGATTGTGTGTTTTCATTCTTTTTAATATTTTTCTCTCTGCGTTTATTCACCCTGTTGCTGGAGTATAGGTTTTCTAGGACTTTCACCTGTGAACCTGTTGTTGCTCTTTACTCAGGATGTAGCCTTTTGGGTTCCCAGCTGCTGAGGAGAGTCTCATATAAGACTCCCCACATTAGGCAGAACCTTGATGCCTGTCCACCCTTACTACACAAAACCGTCAAACACGTATTGGAACAGTGCGCCAGTGTTGTGGCTACCTTTCTGGGGCGGTTCCTCGCCATCTTATCACTCTTCCATGTTTTCAAGGTGGTTTTTTAAATAGTATACCAGCATTTTTAGATGTTTTTCATGGGAGACTTGGCATCATTACTGGAAATGGAAGTTCTCATTTCTTTTCATATTTTACCTGGTAATTTTCACCACATTGAAAAATGAAAATATTATGTAATGAAACCAGTCTTTATACAAACATCTTGATTTTGTGATATTCTTAGAAGTTTTTGTTTATTCAAAATTATATTGTTCTTCTGTTTTTAACATTTAGTGTTTAATATGTCTGGAATTTATTTTTGTGAACAGCATAAAGTTAGGATCTAACTATTTTCCTTCAAAGTAGAGAGCCAGTTTTTCCAGCACTGTTGGTTAGACCAGAAGTCAGAAAACAATGCTCAATCCATTTTTGTTAAGTTTTGTTTGAACACAGCTATGCTCATTTGATGACATAATATCTATGTCTTCTTTCATATTACACTAGCAGAGTTGAGTAATTGCAAATAGAAACGTATGGCGCACAGAGCCTCAAGTATTTGCTTTCCAGTCACTTAAGAAAAAAGCGTATCAACCTCTGGATTAGACCATCCTTTTTTCATTCGAGTTTCTACTTTGGCATTTGCTAAATGTTTCATGTCTATTTCTTGTTCTTTATTCACCTCAAATGTTCTTTGACTGTCACCGTGTTACAATTATTGTAGCTTTATACTACTGTATTTTATTGGCCTTGAAGATATAATTTGTTCAGATAGACAGGTGTTTATTGAGGTACAAAATGCATATAGCAGAACTTACCCTTTGTATGTCTACATTTCTATGAATTTTGACAAATGTATACAGCCATCACACTCAAGATAGAGAATATTTTCATCACTCCAAAAAGTTCCCTCCTGCCCATTTGTCTGTCCCCTTTCCTCACTGCCAGGCCCTGGCATCCACTGATCTGATTTCCGTCTGCCATTTTATCTTTTCCAGAATAGTCATAATAAATGGAATCAAACATTAAGTAACGTTTTAAGCCTAGATTCTTTCCCCTAGCATAATGTATGTGAGATTTGTCCATGTCGTTGCATACAGAGATATTCCTCTTTGTTGCTGAGTAATATTCCATTATATCCATTTACTGGTTGATGGACATTTGGGTTGAATCCAGTTTGGGGCGGTTAAGAGTAAAGCCAGTTGAAACATTTACCTGCAAGATTTGTCTGGATGTATGTTTTCATTTTTCTTGGGCAGATACCTAGGACAGGGAGCGTTGGGTCAGATGTGACTAATGTAT
This sequence comes from Ursus maritimus, assembly GCF_017311325.1. Taxonomy (NCBI): domain Eukaryota; kingdom Metazoa; phylum Chordata; class Mammalia; order Carnivora; family Ursidae; genus Ursus; species Ursus maritimus. The sequence continues at coordinate 52,626,740 of NW_024426663.1, forward strand.
GTTTAACTGTAGAAGAAACTGCCAAACTCTTCCCCAAAGTGGCGGTCCCATTTTTTCATTTCCACCAGCAGACGCTTTGCATCCTTACCAGCACTTAGTTGTGTCAGTTTTGTTTTTTTAGTGACTCTAGTGGGTTAGGCATTGCAGGGTTTTGTTTTTGTTTTAAGATTTTATTTTTTAAAGTAATCTCTAGGGGCACTTGGGTGGCTCAGTCGTTAAGCGTCTGCCTTCGGCTCCGGGCGTGATCCCGGTGTTCTGGGATCGAGCCCCACGTCAGGCTCCTCTGCTGGGAGCCTGCTTCTTCCTCTCCCACTCCCCCTGCTTGTGTCCCCTCTCTCACTGGCTGGCTGTCTCTCTGTCAAATAAATAAATAAAATCTTTAAAAAAAAATAAAAATAATCTCTACATCCAGCATGGGGCTCAGACTGTACAGCCCCGAGATCAAGAGTCGCACGCTCTACCCACTAAGCCTGCCAGGCCCCCCTACCTTAGACATTGTAGTTTTACTTCCTAATTAAATTAATTCCTAGTACATATTCCCAATGATGTAATGATGGTGAGCGTCTTTTCCTGTGCTTACTTAAACCTGTATAACGTTTTTGGTGAAGTATCTGTCCAAATCTTTTACCCATTAAAGAAAAATTGGGTTGTTTTCTTAGGATTGAATACTGAGAATTTTTTTTATATGTTGTGGATACTAGTCCTTTATCAAGATCTGTGTTTTCTAAGTATTTTTTTCCCAGACTTACCATTCTGTTCCTTAGTGGTACCTTTGAAAGAACAGAAGTTGTTAATTTTGATGAGGTCTGCTTTATCAGTTTTTTCTTTTGTGTTTTGTCTGTTGCTTTGTACAAATTCCCACAAACTTAAAACAGCATAAATTTATTATCCTGTGGTGTCCACGGGTCTGGAGTCCATGTTAGCTGCTCTTCTGCGGAGGGTCACACCAAACTGGAATCGAGGTTCTGGCTGGACTTCCTTGCTTTCTGGAGCCCAGTATCCTCTTCCAGGCTTATGTGCTACTGGCTGAGTCCAGTTCCTTATAATCGTAGGCCATACATAAGTGTATTCTTGCCGGTCATCAGCTAAAGGTTGTTGTGAGCTTCTAGAGGCTGCTCAGGGCCTTCTCCACTGCCTGATAGTTTGCTTCTTCAAGGACGGCAAGGGAGAAGGGTTATACAGGGTGTGTGCACTAAGAGGGGGGCCAGCTTAGGATTCTGCCCACCACATAAGGTTAGTTTTTAAGAATCTTTACCTACCCCAAAGTTGGGAAGATTTTTCTGATTTCCTCTAGAAGTTAATAGTTTTAGGTTTTCCATCTCTGGTCTATTTATGCATTTATATATATGTATGTATGTATTGAGATGTAATTCACATAAGATGAACCCTTAAAGTGAGCAAGAAATTTTAATTTGTATTACAAAAAAAAAAATTCCTGGCTTAGAATCAATATCCATCACTCTGCTCTTACATCATGTGGTCACCTCAAAATGCAAGATGGGCTAGCAAATGTGGTCCCTACCTGCACCATCATTTCCCATGACAAAAACTCCACATCATGGAAAGGGAGCAGATACTGTGGTTAGCAGTTCTCTGGGCCACAGCCCAGACTGACCCATTTTCCCAACACCATTTGTTACAGGGACTGTCTTTTTTCCATTGGATATTCTTTCTTGCTTTGTCAAAGATGAGTTGACCATACAGTTTTAGGTCCATTTCTGGGCTTTCTATTCTGTTCCATTGATCTGCGTGTCTCTTTTTGTCTCATGTGTCTCTTTTTGTCTCAATGATTACAGCTTTGCAAGTATAGCTTGAAATCCGGAATCGTGATGCCTCTAGTTTTGTTTTTCTTTTTCAGGATTGCTTTGCCTATTTTGGGTCTCTTGTGGTTCCATACAAATTTTAGGATTGTTTTTCTAGCTCTGTGAAAAATGCTGGTGGTATTTTGATAGGGATTGCATTAAATGTGTAAGATTGCTTTGGGTAGTATAGACATTTTAACAATGTTTGTTTTTCTGATCCATGATCATGGAATGTTTTACCATTTCTTTGTGTCCTCTTCAATTCCTTTCATAAGTGTTCTTCAGTTTTCAGAGCGTAGATCTTTTACTTTAGTTAGGTTTATTGCTAGGTATCCTAACTGTGTTTGGAGCAATTGTAAAAGGATTGATTCTTTGATTTCTTTTTCTGCTGCTTCATTATTGGCGTATAGAAATGCAACAGATTTCTGCATCTTGATTTTGTATCCTGTGACTGAGTTCATGAATTAGTTCTAGCAATTTTTTGGTGGAGTTTATTTTACTGATTTTTTTTTTTTAAGCAGCTTTTTGAGTCCTTGGATTTTCTCTGTTGTTTTCATTTTTATTGATTTCTGCTCTTAAATTCTTTATTTCCTTCCTTCTACTTGCTTTGGGTTTGTTTTGCTCTTTTTCTAGTTCCTTGAGATAGAAAATTGGACTACTGACTTATCTTTCTAATTTTCTAATGTAAACTTGGTGCTGTCAGTTTCACCGTCGGCACTGCTGTGGCTGTGTCCCATATGTTTTGATGTATTGTACTTTCATTTTCATTCAGTTCTGTGTATCTTAAAATTTTCTGAGACTTCCTCTTTGACTCACAAATTACTTAGAAATGGTTCTTTGGTTTCCAAATGTTTCGCTATTTCCCTGTTTTCTTTCGGTTATTGATTTGTTGTTTGATTCCATTATGGTTAGAGAACGTGCTCTGATTTCAATCCTTTAAATCTACTGGGTGTTTTTTTTTTTTTTAAGATTTTATTTATTTATTAGAGCGCGCACACAAGCCAGGGAGAGGGAGAAGCAGGCTTCCTGCCAAGCAGGGAAGCCTGACACAGGGCTCGATCCCAGGACCCTGGGATCGTGATCTGAGCCGGAGGCAGATGCTTAACCAACTGAGCCACCCAGGTGCCCTGATGATACTGATGTTTTACCAGTTCAAGTAAGCATAGAAACTTTATTTTCATTTAGGTCCCTTTACCCTCCCCAGTTTTAAATACAATTGTATTTCCTCTACATGGGGCTACTCCATTTTGGTAGAGTCAAGAAGTCCATATTGTGGTGTCTGCCCTGATTGGAGGGCGTTCTCTAATGTAGGGCAAGGATTTGGGTGGAAGCCTGTGGTGTGGGTGGTGAAAGGACTCACCTGAGGCACAACGAAGACTAGAGAAGCTCATCGAATGTACTGCTAGGGAGTGGCTGGCAGGACCGCAGAGGAGAGGCTGTCTGCTATGAGGCAGTGGGTGCGCGCTGTTTTTTAAAGAGGGAAGGTGAGGAGGTATGGCGACACACGGAATTTTCCCTTTTTTGGTAACTGTGTCTGGTTGTTAGTAGCCCGTGGGTCAGTGGATATTTTGAGGTGGGTCGCCTGATGGGCCTGTCTATTCAGTCAGGGGGTCGTAGGCTCTTTCTCCACTCCATCGCTCCAGCTCGTGGTCTAAAAGCAGCCTCTCCACAGATGATTGTCTTTTCTCTGTAGCCCTCCTGAGTTACGAGCTCTGCTAGCTCTTCATTAGTCTTGTGGTTGTTGTGAATTGCTATATAGAGTTAGATCCTCCACAAAAAGGGACCTTTTCATCCCTTTCTTTCTTGTATCTGTACTTTATTTTTTATCTTATTGCCAAGCAAAAAAGTTGAGTCTGGTTTTCTGTTTTTCAACATCAGTAATAAATACTTATTTTTCTATTTTGCCTGAATAAAATGAGAGCTTTACTTTTAACTTTCTCCTTCCCTTTTTCTACGTTTTTGTAATACAGTCTCGATGTTTTAATTCTCCATTTTTATCTGACCACCCATAATTTCCATTTTGTTATATGATATGTCTTTAGTACCTCTCTGGCTTTTCTGACCTCCCCCTCACTCCGTGCAGCCATAATGACCTTTTTGCTTTTCTTTGAGCTCACAGGGCATGCTCCTTTCTCGGGCCTTTGTATTGGTCATTGCCTCTCTTCCCGAAATGCATCCCCCTCTCCCTGAAGATACTTGGCTTGTGCTTCTACCTTCTAAAAGGTCTTTTCTCAAAAGTCACATTCTAAGACTTTCCCTCACCCCCCTAAAGGCATAAGCCATTGCCCATTAGGCCCCCCTGTTTCTTCCCTACTTGATTTTCTTTTCACAGAACTATGACTAATATAGTATTTTATGTATTAACTGATCGTCATTTCTCTTGATTAGAATATGAGTTCCATGAAGTCAGGAATCTTTCTCTGTTTTGTTCACTTTTTTTTTTTTTTTTAAGATTTTATTTATTTGGGAGAGAGAGAAGAGCGAGGGAGGAGCACAGGGGGAGGGAGAGGGACAAGCGGACTCTGCCTCGAGCTTGGAGCCTGACACGGGGCTCCATGTGGGGCTTGATCCCAGGGTCGTGAGATCATGACCTGAGCCAAAACCAAGAGTTGGACACTGAAGTGACTGAGCCACCCAGACGCCCCTCTCTTTCGTTCACTGTTGTATTCACAGTGCCCAGAATAACCTGGCACATAAAGACACTCCATAATAGGTACTCAGCAAGTGTTTATATAAGTAACTAATCTTCATGTATTTTGTATTTTCCTTCTTTGAGTTGGGACTGACAGGCCAAAGGATGAGTGTTTTTAATAGTTCTTGGAACTTTTTGCCATGCAACTTTCTTTTTTGTTTGCTTTATTTCTTATTTATTTGTACGAGGTAATACTTTTTGTGTGGTTTAAAATTCAAACAGTATGGGTGCCTGGGTGGCTTAGTCCCGTGTCAGGCTCAAGGGGGAGTCTGCTTCAAGATTCTCTCCATGTGGGGGCGCCTGGGTGGGACAGCGGTTGGGCGTCTGCCTTCGGCTCAGGGCGTGATCCCGGCGATCTGGGATCGAGCCCCACATCGGGCTCTTCTGCTGTGAGCCTGCTTCTTCCTCTCTCACTCCCCCTGCTTGTGTTCCCTCTCTCGCTGGCTGTCTCTATCTCTGTCGAATAAATAAATAAAAAATCTTTAAAAAAAAAAAAAGATTCTCTCCATGTGCCCCTCACCCCACTTGCGCACATACACACATGCACACTCTTGCTTTCTCTCTAAAATAAATAAGTCTTTTAAAAAAGAAAAATTTTATAGAGAACTCCTATTCAAGATGGACCTTGAAAGAAAATAGGATTTTTAATGGGCACAAAAGGATAACATGGTAGAAGGCTCTAGTAACAGGCTGGCAAACTACATTCCTCAGGCTGAGCACCCATTCATTTATGTATTGTCTTTGCTCTCATGCTATAGTGGCAGAATTGAGCCGTTGAGACAGATCATATAGCCTGCAAAATCTGAAATATTTACTGTCTGGTCCTTCAGAGAAGGATCTTCAAGCAAAGGTAGGATGTAGGTGGGAATTCATTATTGATAACAGTTACAGAAATGAGAATGAGGTGTTGAGTATAGTTGAGGGTGGGAGTCAGTAATGGAAGCGTGGCTAGTTAAAGAGAAGGAATACAATAGGGAAACCGTTGTTAATAGCAAGCGAGGAGGCATTCCAGGCTGGTTAAGTAGTTCAGTAAGGCCCAAATGTGGCTTGTCCATAATCATGCTTTTCTCGTCTTTCCCTTACTAGCCAAGAAGGATCAGGAAGGTGGAGAAGAAAAGAAATCTGTGCAAAAGAAAAAAGTAAAAGAGTTAAAGGTGTTGGATTCAAAGACGGCCCAGAATCTCTGTGAGTAACTCCGTGATCCCAACTCTTTGAAATGTGAAGGGGTTCTTTTAAAAACTTAATTTTGATAGAACCAGGGTCTCTTGATTTGTTGAGTTCCTGATGTATGCCAGGCATTGGATAGTGAACTTCCAGTATCTTGTTTAATTCCTCAGTAGCACTGCAAGATTATTTCCTTGCCATAAAACTAGATACTAAAAGCGGTTGAGAGTTTAGGAATTTGCCTAGTCCCATAGGTAGTGAGAGACAGGTATGGGATTTGAACCTCAGATTTTTTTTTTTTTTTTTTTTTAATTTCAAAGCCCTTACTGTTTCCATTGTATCCACAGAATAGTCTAGCCAATGTGCATTTCCTTCTTTTTTTTTAAATACTTTTAAATGCAGGCACTGGCTTGACTTCACTTAAATCTAAAATAATTTTGTGGCTTAGAATAAATAATATAAATCCTGCACTTCTCAAACTAGGATCAGAAACTCCTCTGCAAAGTTGTTACAGGTGGTCTTGTTTGATAATCAGGTGGAATGTTCATTTTTTGTTTGTTAGGCTGTTGATCTCCTTTATGCTGAGTAACAGAGATTTAAATATTTGCTCAACAAATATTTGAGGTTCTGCCATGTTACAGTCTCTGTTAGGCCCATATGAGACATGTGTTCCAGAGATGAAAGGGTATATATTCCATAAAACCCATTCACAATCTTGCAATGTGGCTGTTGTCCGCATTTTTCCAAATGAGAAGATTAAAGTTTAGATGTTGTGACTCGGCTGAGGTCACACAAGGAAACAATTAGACATACCCATAAGTAAAGTCAGGGATAGAATGAGAACAGTAAGCCCTTACATTATTCTTTGCTGTATAGTCCTAGAGCATTGACAACAAATACTACTGAATGTTGTCTGTGGGTAAGTCTTTTTATGGAGACCAAAGTTATGTGAGATGGTTTCTCATCTCAAGATTATCTCTGGGAACAGAAAACATGAGTAACTCCTATTTTAGAAAGTGATACAACACTGTGGGTACTACATGTTTTTTTCCAGTTGAGTGATAGCAATACAGAAAACAGAGCTCACAAAGAGAATGAGATTTGTGTAGGGGAGGATGGCCTAGGAGATATAATTTAGTGATTCAGAAATTACTAAGTGCCTCTTATGTGCTAGGGACACTAAGCTGAATAAGGCACAGTCCCTGTCCTCATGAAGCACGCGTCTGGTGCAGACAGAAAAGTAAATAATGGGAACCACACAGATGAAGCGCTGTGATGGAGGTGAGCTAGGATGCGGATGAGCGCTCTGGGAAAGGGGGCATCTGAGTCAAGTGCGGGCAGTACTGGAGGGAACATGTCATTCGGAAGGAGGTGCTGCTTACATGGAGTTGAAAGAACGATGAGCCAGGAGTGACATGGAGGCTGAGGGCTGGCTTGTTTCAGGCAGAGGAATGAGCACGTATGAAGGCGCAGATGCACGAAGTGACACCGTGTGGTTGGAAAACTGCAAGTAGTTGAGGACAGCTGAGTAGAGGCCATATGTGGGGGAGGAGTGGCAGGAGAAGCTTTCAAGAAATAGAACCTAAATTACCAAGAATTCTGACAGGCTTAGGCTAAGAAGTATCTGTGTTATCCTGAAGGCCTTGGAATTTATTAAAAGGATTTTAATCAGGAAAATGAGTGATAGACCCTAATTCGGGGGAATGCTACTTGGGCAGTGACTGAGGCTGGATTGCTAGGGTCTGGGAAGACTCCAGGCAGAGAGATGAATTATGTTATCACTTTAAACTAGGTTAGAGGTGATCAGGGCCTGAAACTAAAGTAGTGAGAATGAGTAGGAAGGCAGAAGATACTAAGGAGATAGAAATAACGGAACCTAGTGACTGGCTGAAGGAATGAAGGAAATGGTTTTTGGTTTTTTTTGGTTTACATCACTTTGTGGCGAGTGGTACCATTTACTGAAATAGGAAAATCCAGCCAGGGACAAGTAGAAGGGGGAGAGGGGCGGGGAACTCAAAGGCTGGAAAGGAACAACAAGAAAAATAGTATGGGGGCGCCTGGGTGGCACAGCGGTTAAGCGTCTGCCTTCGGCTCAGGGCGTGATCCCGGCGTTATGGGATCGAGCCCCACATCAGGCTCCTCCGCTATGAGCCTGCTTCTTCCTCTCCCACTCCCCCTGCTTGTGTTCCCTCTCTCGCTGGCTGTCTCTATCTCTGTCATATAAATAAATAAAATCTTTAAAAAAAAAAATGGTATGACATAGTCCTAAGAAATAAGGGTAGTCACCAGTGTCAGATGAAGACGGGAGTCTGGTAAAATCAGGACAGGACAAGCAGGTATCCTTTGGATCTGGCGTGAAGAAGGTCGGTAGCCTAAGCAAGAAGAATTTCAGCAGAGCATAGAGGTTAATCCTGTAGTGTTTAAATCCTGCTTCCAGCCCTTACTGGCAGTGTGGCCTTGGGTTTGAGTAGCTTAACTTTAAGTATTAGTTTCCTTTTCTATCAAATGGGGCTAATAATACAGACGTACAAGGATATTACGGCTAGGGTTAAATGAGATCAGGTATGTAGATTATGTTTAAATACACTGTGTGATACTCCATAAATAACTGTGGTCTTTTCATTGACTCTGGGGATAGAAGAATAGATGAGAGCTGTGGAAGTGGAAGAGAATAGACTATTGTATTTTTAGAACATTGTAAAGTGAGGGGGAAAAGTCGGTAATTAGAGAGGAATATCAGGTCAGGGTTTTTGGTTTTCTGTTTTTAAGATAGTAGAAACTTGGAGGGCTTCGGGGGCGTGGGGGAATGGAATAGGCCGGTGATGGGTAGTAAGGAGGGCACGTATTGCCTGGTGCACTGGGTGTTATACGCAAGTAATGAATCATGGAACTTTACATCAAAAACTAGGGATGTACTGTATGGTGACTAACATAATAAAAAATTATTATTAAAAAAAAGATAGTAGAAACTTGGTTATGTGTATATGCAGAAGGAAAAGGTCTTCAAGGCCACCTGTTCTACTGAAATACAAGAAAAGGATGAGCACATGGGTATAGTTGCTGATAAGCTTACACAAGTGTTGGCACAAGTTTTCTTCTAGGCAATTCCAAATAGTCCTTACCCGAGCCTTTTCTGGCTTGGCTCCTGCTGAAAGCCCCCAGCGAATAAGAGAATGCTTATTAGCAAGTAATTTGACCAGTGGCTTTAGTTTGTTTTTGTTTTTTTTTTTCAGTGAAGAGGAACAAGATTTTTTAAAGAAAAATCGGAAGTGGTGGGACAGTTGGGAGAATGGGGATACTTTGGAGGAAATTTCCAAGAGGGCCTCACGTAGAGTAGGGACGCACAAAGGACTGCTAGGCAGCACTGAGCCCGTCACTGTTGATGAACTGTGATCTGCAGAGTCTTCGCTAGCAGTGTTCACCAGCCCAGGTGCAAGGAGAGATGACATGGTTGGATTGACCGGGAATTGGGAGGAGAAGAAAACAAGAATAGGAACAGTAGTAATAGAGATGGCAGTAATAGTAGAGATCGGACAAAGCTATAGACTGTAGGGTCTAGGTGAAGGAGAGAAGGCAAAGTGAAACTCGTACATTTGGTAAGCGCTCGCTCTGATGAGGTCGAAGGGTCATTGCAGAGGCTGGTAAGAGAACTGAGGACAGGAAGTATTTGTTGGGGAACGGGATATGGCAATTTAAGAATCAGGGCATTTGAGGGGCGACTGGGTGGCGCAGTCGTTAAGCGTCTGCCTTCGGCTCAGGGCGTGATCCTGGCGTTCCGGGATCGAGCCCCACATCGGGCTCCTCCGCTATGAGCCTGCTTCTTCCTCTCCCACTCCCCCTGCTTGTGTTCCCTCTCTCGCTGGCTGTCTCTCTCTCTGTCAAATAAATAAATAAAATCTTAAAAAAAAAAAAAAGAATCAGAGCATTTGAAGGCAGTAGCAGCTTTGAGGATGGAGTCATGGGAGTGGGAAACTAAAAATAGAGTGAGGTGAGTATCTTGGATGTATATATAGAAAAAAGATCAAAATCTTCCTGTGTGCACAAAGGCCAGGAGCCACAGTGTTTGTAGAATGTGGTGCTTGGAACAGTGTAGCTGGTGCATGAGAGAAAGAGCTGGGAGGTGGGAACCTTAGACGTTGGACTCAGGAACTTGGATTTTAACTACCCAGGCAGTGGAGAGCTGGTGGAGGTTTCTGATAGTGACTTTAAAAGAAAACTTAGGCAAATAGACCAGCAGAGGTTTGTAGAATAGGCTGGAAGGGAGAGGAGAGTGAGAAGAATGTGTCTTTGATATCTCATTTTCTGGCAGCCATCTTTCTGGGTTCCTTCCGCATGGCCTATCAAGAGATTAAGAATGTCATCCTGGAGGTGAACGAGAGTGTTCTGACTGAGTCTATGATCCAGGTAAGGAGCAGGATCACTCTGTGGGAGCTGGCTCTTGGCGTCAAGGTACACTAGCCTCATCTGTTTAGAGGGCGAGGTCCTCTAGCCCTGGCGCTTACAGAATGCTGGCTTTGGGTCAGTGTCCGTCCACCTCGCCGGTGGTTAGATTATTTCTGGTATATTTTTTCAAAAGTCCTGCCATCTCACTAGCTGTCCCAACCCTCAGCCCCTATGTCCTTCTTCGTGGTCCTTAGAGTGGGGGACTGACAGGAGGCTCAAGCCCTCAGCTCCTGAGACCAGACCTTCTCGCTTTCAGAACCTCATTAAGCAGATGCCAGAGCCGGAGCAGTTGAAAATGCTCTCCGAGCTGAAGGATGAGTACGACGACCTGGCTGAGTCAGAGCAGTTCGGTGTGGTGGTGAGTGAGGCCTGTGGCGAGCAGCTCTTCTCTGACTCCCTTGCTCCCCTTCTCCCCTAGAGCAGCTGGGGCACTCGCTCCTCGCCTTTTGCCTATTTTGAACCTCTCTTCCTCTCTGATCGGTGCTGTGGAACTCACGGCCTCCCATACGAGGCTCAGCCTGTTTTTTCTGCCTCACGCTCCCTGTTGGCTGTGCTGGAACTGCTTGTCTTCCCCACCAGATGGGCACTGTGCCCCGCCTGCGGCCTCGCCTCAACGCCATCCTCTTCAAGCTACAGTTCGGTGAGCAGGTGGAGAATATTAAGCCAGAGATAGTTTCTGTGACTGCCGCGTGTGAGGAATTACGAAAGAGTGAGAGCTTCTCTAGCCTCCTGGAGATTACCTTGCTTGTTGGAAACTATATGAATGCTGGCTCCAGGAATGCTGGTGCTTTTGGCTTCAACATCAGCTTCCTCTGTAAGGTGAGCCAAGTGGTTAGAGCAGAATGACAGAAGGGGAAGGCTGCTGGCCTCTGTGGGCGCCCTGTGGTGAACTGTTGTTGGCTCAGGGGATCTTGGGCGTGTCAGGACTAACATGTTTCTCGTCTTCTCCCAAGCTTCGAGACACCAAGTCCACAGATCAGAAGATGACGTTGTTGCACTTCTTGGCTGAGTTGTGTGAGAATGACTATCCTGATGTCCTGAAGTTTCCAGATGAGCTTGCCCATGTGGAGAAAGCCAGCCGAGGTGGGTCAGGTTGAGGGGAAACTAAAAGGCTGTTCCAGGCCCCCAAAATCTCTGCATCGGGTTGGAAATAAGACACAGTCTAGGTCTTAGATAGTTTTCAGTTCTGCCTATTTTAAGCGGGAATGGGAGAGGGTGTAGGCCACAGGGGAAAGGATTATCAGGCAGAAAGGAGGCCTTCGTGTACAGAAGTGAGAAGCATTCTATCCCTTCCTAAGGAAACACCAAATACTAAAAAAAAAAGAAAAAGAAAGAAAGGCAGGTGTTTTTTAGTCTAGGTCAGCAGTTCTTTTTATTCAGAAAGCACGGACCAGATTGACAAAAATCAGGCCTCACCATCCTGGAACAAGGCACAGAAAAAGCAGCATTCAGTAGAAACGGGAACAGATTTCTGCCCTTCCTCTGTATTTCTGTGTATAGCTCCTTCCTGCCAAACTCTGTTCTCTAAAATAAATGAGACCAAGATCCCAGGGAATTTCACAGGTTCTTGTTAAATTAGATGAAGCCTCTCTTCTTCTTGTGGAGGTTGGAGGTTCGGACATCAGGTAACTTACAGTTTAAGTGGAAAGATGAAAAGTGCAATTTGTGGAACAACTTGGAGGAGAGGACGTGAGAGCTACAGCTCAGCGTGTGCACTGACGCTGTGCCCCCACAAGCAGAAGCTGAGGGTTTGGGCACTGGGAATAAACTCTTGCTTTCTTTTTTTGTGTCTCCTTTAGTTTCTGCTGAAAATTTGCAAAAGAACCTAGATCAGATGAAGAAACAAATTGCTGATGTGGAACGTGATGTTCAGAATTTCCCAGCTGCCACAGATGAGAGAGACAAGTTTGTTGAAAAAATGACTATATCCTTTCTTACGAGCATCCTAGGGATGCTCCCTAGGATGGGAAGGAAAACTTTCCAGGGAGAGGACAGCAGGAGAGATCTGGTGATAAATTTTTCCTTCTTTAAAAAGACTCTTAAATTCTTTTCATTAAATACATAGTTCTTGAAAGCATTCTCATTGTTGTAGTAAGCATACCACTAAAATTCTGCTGTGATCCCTTGCCCTCTGCCCCATCTCCCCTCCACTCGAGTGCCACACGCACCACACACACACACGCATACAGACCCAGACACACACGTATTCTCTTCTCTCTCCTCTTCCCAGAGGTAACCACCGCCCCTGCACTCCTCATTTTTACCTCATGAGTTTATTTTAAACAAAAACTGTCTTGTGTTTCTTCTTGCACATACTGGTTCTTAGCCCCGGCTCCACAGCAGGACATGCAGAGCCACCCCTCTAACTGCCCCCTCCTGTTCTGTAGGTGAGCCGGTTTATGGTTTACCATTGCCCTGTTTTGGCTATTTCGATTGCTTCTCGCCTTTCTCTTACAGCGTTGTATTGACCATGCTCGTGGTGCCAGCAGGCACCTCTGCATGTCCTCGGGGCTAGGGCGGTGGGTCCGCTTCCTGGCCTTGGCCCTTGACGCGCTGGCCGCACAGCTTCGTGAAGGACGCACAGGAGCAGTATGACAAGCTGCGGATGATGCACTGCAACATGGAGACCCTCTATAAGGAGCTGGGCGAGTACTTCCTCTTCGACCCCAAGAAGGTGTCGGTGGAAGAGTTCTTCATGGATCTGCACAACTTTAAGAATATGTTTCTGGTGAGCCAGGGATACCTGCTGGCTGAATCTTTCGTGGACGTTTCTCACTTTCCACATCGGTTGGCGTGGGGTGGGCCGACGTGCAAGTGCACACATGCCCACGTGCTTTGTTTTCCTCCGCAGCAAGCAGTCAAGGAAAACCAGAAGCGGCGGGAGACCGAGGAGAAGATGCGGCGAGCAAAACTAGCCAAGGAGAAGGCAGAGAAGGAGCGGCTGGAGAAGCAGCAGAAGAGAGAGCAACTCATAGACATGAATGCAGGTAAGAAGCGGAGGAGGAGGAGGACTGATGGGTTGAAACAGGAACACCTGCAGGGCTCCTCTGCCTACAGTCTCAAGGCCAGAGAGAACAGCTCATGTCTGAGCTCAGCTCCTGGCAGAAGATCGTTGGCAGCCTTTTACCTCCAAGAGCCTGACGCTGGACTCGAACCTCAGCTGCCCTGCGTGCGCATTCCTGCGCTCCGTGCTCGGCCCCCTCTCTCTTCTTTGCTAGTTCCTGCATTATGTCTCCTCTCCAGTGGGTTTAGTGTTGCTGTAACACATACTTTTCCGCCTGGCCAAATGGTCTTCTGGCCCGTTTTTGTACCATCTACATCTTTCATTCTTTTCCCCAAAATGCTTTCCTGGCCTTGCTCCTGTCTTTCAGTGGTGGCTTGTCCTCCCTGTCTTATCTTCACTAAGTACTGTGTGCTCAGTACCTCCGCACAGTTCTACACACTGTGTACACGCATCACTGCGCATACCTACGAGGTTATAAAAGGATTGAACTTCTGGAGAAGGGGGCATGAGAGCTGGCCACTCTTTTTTTTCTTTAGCAGAATCTGTTTCACTACAAGAAGCATGTCTTTGTTGAAACATATGGGCTCAATTACTGGCCTTCTGCTTCCTGTCTCTGCTGCCTTCCTGCTGCTGCTACCCTGCCCCCTCTGTCTGCTGCTTCTGTGGGGAGCAGGGATATAGCATGCATCGTGCATGGCACTGAGCTGTGCCACCCTTCTGGAACCTGAGGGAGTACGAGCCATCTAAATAAAGGCTGGGGCGATGGGGTAACTGGGTGATGGGCATTAAGGAGGGCACGTGATGTGACAAGCACTGGTATTCTGTGCAGCTGATGAATTACTGAACACTACATCTGAAACTGATGATGTACTATATGTGGGCTAATTGAATTTTTAAAAAAAAGTAAAGGAGTTCTTAGGGCTTCCAAGTCCGGCAAGAATCAAAGTGCTTTGCTGAGCACAAGAGGCCAGAGCTGCTCTAGCACCTCTTGTTCCCAAGGACTTTTCTTTGGCAGCTCCTGTTGTGGTAAGGCTAGCGACCTGAAGGAGCTGAACAGCCTACATTTTTTTCTTTTCTTGATACTCTTCTGGGAAGCAGTCCACAGTTGTTTAGTTATATAGAAGCCACAGATTTTGTTCTACTGCTCATGCTGTTGAAGCCCACACCCAGTATCCTTTACCTTCCCCCCGTTTTCCCCTGGGGGCCAGGATTTGTCCGCAGGTACTGTCTAGGATGCCTCAGGGGAAGGTGGGGTCAGCGGACACGCAGGATGAGGGCTGCACCCCGTTATCTGGTAGTGCAGCAAGCCCTGGTTCAGGACCCCACGGCGAGCCAGTGAGGTCGGAATGTAGGTCAGCTGCACTGGTGATGTTTAGCCAGCAGGTGGCGCTGGGAGCAGTGAGCCCAGCCCTGTAGCTAGCAGCCTGCAGGCTCCTTGGGATTTCAGTTTCAGATTTCACCACCCAGAGCTGTTGCCATGGAAACAGAGCCAGGCTGGAACAGGGACTCTCCATTAACTCTTTACATTCCAGCCAGGATGCTCCTGCTACGTGCTGAGCTGGCTTCTGGAAGGTGCAGCCACAAGGGGCAGTACTTAAGTAAAAGTCAATCTTGATTGGGGCTTGTCTCTTTTTTCCTCAACCCTGCTCTGAAACTGGAACCAGGCTCTCCCTGATGAGTTTATAGGAATTAGAGTGAAACACTTTTGGATAAAGAGCAAGTGATACAGTTGCATATTAATTTTCATAATACCAGTCTCTCTGCTTAAACTGGCATTGGAGTTGGGCAGTTCTGCACTTCTCTGTGCTAATCCCGGGTGGGTTGGGAAGGAAGGTACTGCAAGGAAATATCCCAAGGTTTGCATTGGTTAGTAGGCAGCAGAACCTTTTCTTGTAACCGCTGTCGAACAGATGCAAGTAGACATGGGCTGTGAGGCTTGAGGTTGAGCCCCATGTCTGCTCTGAGTCCTCAGCCCCCGTGGGTGTGGGGTAAGCTGGGCAACAGTCATACAGTTGGTGTGGGACTCAACACTGTATGCTGCTCACGCTGAAGAGCTTACATCTCCATTTTTGTTCGTGACAGAGGGCGATGAGACCGGTGTGATGGACAGTCTTCTGGAAGCTCTGCAGACAGGCGCAGCATTCCGACGGAAGAGAGGACCCCGTCAGGGTAAGTGAGCAGATGGAGCCCAGCCTGGGCATGTGGAAGGGGTGAGGTCTCTCTGCTCCTCGTCCTGCTTCTCTTGGGCTAAAGAACAGATGAAGATGCTCTGAGGGTTTGGGAACTTCCTCACAATAGTCCCTGCGTCAAGAGTGGGTTGTCCAGTCCTCTACCTCCCATGTTAGAAAGGCCTTCAGGCACTGATAGCAGACCTGTTATATCTGATGATGATTGTGCTTCTCCCCATTTTTGAAGCAGAAACCTGGAACAGGTGACCCATGGTGCAGGATACAGAGATTTGGGTGGGTGTTTGCGGGTATGAACAAAAACTGAGCTAAATATAAAAGTGTACATTAGATGTAGAAAAAAGTCAAGGGCCCTTACTCTCAACTTCACAAGCAGAAAAGATACAGAGAGGAGATTAGGCATCATTATCCTCAGAGGAAGTAATATAGAGGAGCAATCCAGTGGAAGAATTGTGTCTGTCCCTCTCCTTGGGTGCAGTAGCCTGCACTGCTTTTGTCTTCCCCAGTGACTCCCCCTCAGGCTCCCCTCCCAACCCTCTGTACATTTCAGTGGATTAAGTTGAGTCAGAGCCTCTAAGAAGAATTATGGGGAGAGGAGGACAAATGATCCAGGCATTAGTGTGGGGAAGGATTGATGGATAAGCTTCCTTAGAAGAAAGCACACAGTGGCCAAGAGACTAGTCCAGGAGAAGGTACTACAGCCAACACTATCCCTCATGTGGGGTTGACCTGCACTGTTGTGTCTGGTGAGGGCCCTTTTGGACTAGGAGTGATGGCTTCTTTCCTGGTTTGAAGGGTGGGAATAACAGAAAAGGCAGTCGCGAAGGGTTTCCACTTTCAAGAGAGTAAAAGCTGTGTTCCCTGGCTGGGCTGTTCTGTAGGTCTGTGTGATAAGAGCTTTAAGGTTATTGGAAGGAGTTGTTGTGTAGCTTGCTTTGGCCTCTGAAGGGCTTACAGTAAGTGTCATAGCCTGGACAGGGGTCCTCCAGATCAAGGGTGTAGAGCATGCTAGCCCACATAAACCTAGTGTCCCAAAGGTTGCTCTCTGTTCCTGCCCGTACTCTGAATTCCCAAAGGAAAATTCCCTTCTGAGGGCTCTTCCGTATGACTTCAGAACCTTCCCTAAGTAGGAGAATCCCTAGTTACAAGTCGTCTCCATTTTCCGGCATCCTTTTGCCAGGCTTCATAGTGGGAGGAGAGGTGGTTATGATGGGCTTAGAATTTCCTGGCATAGTGCATGAAATCATACAGATTGGTGTTTGGGTGGAGAGAGCAGCTAGTAGTAGTTCTTTAGTTTGTAGAGGTTCTTATGAGAATGTTTTTTACGCACGCCCCCCCCCCCGCCATGTGGCCTTACTTTAGGCATTTCTAGCCAGATGAAAGTACATTGCACCTCACTGTTCACTCTCTCAGCTAAATGCCATCCTGCATCCAACTGTTGGTGGGGAATTCCCTTTTTAAGCCTCTTCCTATGAAACTACTAGAATCCCAGATGCTTCCTGTACACAGGCAGCCAGACACCAATGGCTTCCCTCTGCGGGGGAGGCCCCATTCTCTATGTCTTCCCAAGTAGGAAACCAGGATTCGCCGACAGAGGAAGCAGGGATTTTGTTGGAACATAACCTTTCAGCAGAGGATCTAAATTAGTCAAAGTGCTGTTCCCCAGTGCAAGAAGGCATAGGAGACTGATACTAGGACATACTGGAGCAGAGAAGCACATACCACTTAAATTAGTTCCATCCTGTAACCTAATCTTTCTGGGCTGTAGGTTCACAGAACAGGGCTGAATGTATCTGGGAGAATCTGTCCGGGGAGACCTTTCTGGTTACTCTGGTATGGTGCTTAGGGGGGTACACTCACATGCTGTGATGTGATGTGGCCTCACGCTAGACATGAAGACTCTATCACAGTCCGAAGAGCATCGGACTAGGTAGAGATCAAAAGAGCCAAACTCAAGTCTAACTCCGATGCTGTCCAGGGTGCCTTAGACAAGTTTTGGGGACTCCGTTTCTTCATGAGTTGGACTAAAATGGTTTCTTGGGTCTTTTCTAGCTTTAAAAATTTTTTATTGTCCAGCAACAATAGAATTAAGAGAAGACAAGAAAGAGGCTGGACTCAGAAGGCCCCATTCTCAAACTATAAAGGCTGTGGGTTTCCCTCAGTGGCTACTGGACTTAGCTGGTCCACTCCTTGCTTGACCGCCTCTATTCCTCATGGCCAATTGCCTTGAGCCAAAAAACTGAAGCACTAGCGAGCGGATCTGCCTCACAGCCCTCCTCATTCCTAGGGAGGCAGCTGTCCCTGCCTTAGAGACACTGGCCTTTTCCATAGGATTTAAAGGCACGTTTAAAAAATAAAAGTCTTCCGGTCTCTGGAGACCTGAGGGAGTGTAGACAGAGTACAGAGTATACAAAGCACCATTGAGGGGCTGGAAGAGGAGAGTTACTATCAGGGCTGGTTCATTAAAAGTGACTTGTAAGCTGCTGTGATCTGCAGGGTGTGGGAGAACAATGGTTTGAGTGTCAAAGAGAAGAATCCATGTGATTGTATCACAGCTACTATTTCAAGCTGATGATTGAGTCAGCGTGTAGTTTTAATGACTCAACTTTATCTCCATGTCTGAATTGTGGCCTCTTATACAGGCCATCTGCTCAAAGTCAAGGGAAGAAACTGGTCTTTCTCTTCCTTTCCTTCCCTCTAAGCTCCACCTCCACTAACAGAACCTTAGAGTCTGGAGAGCCTCTAAAGGCCTCTAGAGATCAGCATCTGCCCTCCACACAGAGGAGAGCAATTAAGACCCAGAGAAGCTCTGGCTGGGTCAGCTCTACAGAGCTGGCTGATGCTAGAGCGAGAACTCTAGGCCCTTTTTATGATTCCAAGTCCAGGGCTGTGGCCACTAAGCCTCCTTGATGGAAAGGAGAGGACAGTGACCCCCTCTGTGGGGGCCAGAAGTATTCTTTCCTACCTTCGAGTGAAGAGAGCACTGGACACGGTACGGGTGCTTTGGGGAGTGTCTGACGACTACCTGTCTGTAGAAGGGGAAGAGTGTTTCCTATACCACCACCTCTTCTCCGTCTGCTTTTGTGAAAATAGGACAGGAATTATAATTAGGTGACTTTTAGACAGTAATGAGTTCTTTAGGACAGTAATGACTGCCCCATCTGTCCTAGTTTCCTCTCCCCCAAGGAAGCTTATTAACAAGAACACTTCCTCTTCAGGTGCAGTTTCTAGCCTGTGTTCTGTGAATGTCTTTTTCCAAATCATTGACCTTTTTCTAATTCATCTGTATGGGTGTTATATATGGTTGGTGGGTTTTGCTGGTGTGTTTATCCTAGCCCACCCGAACGCCTAGGAATCTGGCTTCAGAGAGCTTTGACCAGTGTCTCAAGATAGTTCCCTTTTCCCCACAGGCTATGAGACCGTTGTGTTGTGAGGTAATGATTCTCCCTGATCTAATACAGTCAAATTATGTATCTGCTTCTATGGCTACTTTTCAGTAGTCTCGAGTACCCAAGCCAGGGAAAGGAGGGGAAAAGTCACTTTCTCTGGATTGTTCAAACTGTTGAGTATAATTGTGGCCCTGAAGACAAAGTGGAAACCAGGATTCTTCTGTTGGTTCTCATTTCTGGTTCTGACCTTAGCCACATCATGCCATCCCTAGTGTGCCTACACTCTAGGCTTAAAAGGGAAGTTTTGGTCTTCTCCCCACCTCCCATCCATTCTTAGTTTTTATGAAATCGGTAGTGCATCAGAATCTTTTGGAATCTAGAAGATGTAGAAACAGTGCTTGATGAGGTACAACTGGTATCATCTTAGTTTAGAGAAAGAAACCACAGAGAAACAACACAAGACGTGCCACACTTGAACTCTGACTTTTCCCATGTTTCCCATGTTGCCCACGACAGGTGTCTCTGAAGCCCCAGTGTTTTTTTTCTTCTGGGGTCTGGAGTCAGAAATTCTTTCAACATAACCACCCCTTTAGTCACACACAAGCAGTTGGCAATATTTTCTCAACTGCTAGAGATTGAAAGCACAAGGGCACCAAAGTGACAAGCCACTGCCTTTCTGGCCATGAGAAGTAGGGTCCTAGAGAAGGGATTCATTCAGAAAAGAGCTGAAACTAAATGGGTCTGAGGAAGACTTTGCTGGAGAGACTAATAAGATAGAAGCATCTACCTGTAGACCTTCCTCGTCACACTCCGGGGGGCTCCTTTCCCCTCCTGTCAGTCACCGAGGCCAGAGCATGTGTTCATAATCCAAGGAGTGGTTTCTGTGAGCGGCCTGGAGTCTGGGTCACGTACCTTCCACCTGGAACCAGATGATGAGCCCTTGTGCTGGTCAGTCAGGGCCTTCACTCTTCCTTCTCCTCTTGTTAGACGGTCCCTTGTGCCCCTGGGAGGAGGAGTTGGAGGAGGAGGAGACCTATACATTGGTAACCTGTGGGCATGCCGCGTGCTCCCTGACCCGTGGGTGACCTCTGACGTGTGAACACAGTGGTGCTGCGTCCCATTTCTGGGGAGCCCGACAGCCCTGCTGAAAAGCTGGGCCTTCTGACCCTGTTTGGCTTCTACCCTGCCTAAAGCTTCTTGCTGGTCTACACAAGGCCCCGGTGTTCTGGGCGCTTTGTTCACCGCCTCCTCTGGCCCTGGCCTTCCTGTGCATGTCCCGGAGCTGCCCCCCTCCTTCGGTCTTCCTGTGGGAGTGCGGGGCTCTTTTCACCTGTCCCTGCTTCTTTAAGGCTTAGGCACTGCTTTCTCCATTCATCTTTCCTGTGACCCAGCTAGCGGGGTTTTTTGAGGTATAAATCAAATGCTTAAAATGCATCCTTTTAAAAGTATATATGCTTCAGTGGTTTTTAGTATAGTTACAAGTTTGTGCAAACATCACCACTCTCTAATTCCAGAGTATTGTGATTATCCCAGAAAGAAACCCCATCCCCATGAGCAGTCATTCATCTACGTTCTGTCCCCCTGGATGTGCCCAATCTAGACATTTCACAGAAACAGAATCCTAGCACATGTGGCCTTTGCGTCTGACTTCTTTCAGCCCAGGCAGGCGGCTCTTTGTGTACGTGTGGTCTCTGTGCTGTTTGTAGGGCATGGGAAGAGGCAGAGAGCATGAGCTGGGCATAGTCCCAAGAAACTGCCTTTGTGTTGAAGATACTGGGGCCATAAATCTACATTCCATAAATTAATAGGAGTCTTACGGATGGCTCCCAGAAGTTAGACCAGAAACTCATGGATTGATTGGTTCTTCTCTTCCTGTTTCAGATGACAGCTGGAGTGTCACAATCCCTTAGCCTACTGGGTTGATTTCTTTGTAGGGGGCCCGTCCTTGACCCCAGCTCTCCCTTCCCTGACATACCTTTCCTGACCCACCCACCCCCACAGCCACATACATACCTTATAGGGCCCTTGGCATGCATATCACACTGCTACCCTTCAAGAGGTGGGAAAGAGCTGGGCATGTGGGCACGGGGAGAGGGCAGGAGGGCTGGTGGAACATTTGGGAGTGTGACATGCATGTGATGTCACTGCATGGCTGCTGCTCTGCTCCTCGTTGCAGGAGTCGCCCCAGGCAGCCTGCGGAAGGCCTTCCTCTGCTTGGGACAGCCCTCCCCAGGGCTGACTCAAAATGGTTTGGGTATAGGAGATTCCTGGAAACTGCCAAGAAAACAAAAATAATACTCTTTACTAAGCTTGGTTCTATTTAATTTCAACAACCCGGTGATGAGAAAACCCATTCTGAGTACTTCATTTCTCCTTCAGTTTTACACAACAAACTTGAACCACATTGTGTCTGTCTTGCTATATTCAAACCTGTGCCGTTTCCACACAGGAAGACAGGCACACGGCTTGCACCCTGACCTTACATTCTCTGCACCTAGAAAGTCTGTTCCACATGTTCTTGGATCTCTGCCTCTCCTTCTTTAAAATAAGGGTCTCTCTGAACCAGACCGTGCAGCCCCCTTTGCATGGCTTCAGGCTGAATGTCTGCTACAGAGTTGGAAAGGAATTAGAAATTGGGCCTTCTGTGGACAAGATCTCTCATGTCTTCTCTTTGCAGCCAACAGGAAGGCCGGGTGTGCAGTCACATCTCTGCTAGCCTCGGAGCTGACCAAGGATGACGCCATGACTGCTCTTCCTTCTAAGATAGCCAAGAACAGTGAGGGAGTCCCCACAATCCTGGAGGAAACCAAGGAATTGGTTGGCCGTGCAAACTGAGTCCTATGGCCACAGCAGCTCCCCGGGGCGCCCCAGACTGTCTTGCCCTGTAGCCTGTGCGTAAAGGGTCATGGAAATATTCCTCTGGGGTGGCTGCTCCCATTACCCTGACCCTTTCTCTCTGGCCTGCCGCTCTCTGTACATCACACAAGCTTCAGCTGCCTGGAGGCCAGCAGGAAAGGGCAGTGGGGGGGGGGAGCAGGGGGAGGCCTGAGCCCAACCCAGCCAGCCCTGGCTGTTGTTATTACCAAAGCAGGCTCCGTGTTTGCTGCCTTAACCCCAAGTGTCTCCTCTCTGTCACCGAGGCCTTGTCTCAGACCAGGCCCCACCTGCTTCCCAGCCCCTGCCTTTCCAGTGGGCTTTCACCTGGGTCAATCTTGCTGGGTTTGTGCTTTTCTTTTGTGGTTTCTCCAGCCCTGAGAACAGCATGGGGCTTGTGAACCTTTGGGCTCTATCCCTCCTTTCATTGCTGTCACCTCTGCTCTGCTCTTCCCTCTCCTGGTTATTGTTATTTATTACTAGTGGTGTGACAGTGGGAGCCATGCCCAGAGAAGTGGGGAGCAAACCCCACCCTTACTGCACCTTCCTGGGAAAGGCCTCCCAGAACAAAAAGGACCTGGACCACTTGATCTGTTCCACCGTGGCCGAGAGCCTAATAGGGAGGCAGGGTACAGAGACATTGTGGGACCTGTCTCCAGCCTGCTGCCATGTTTGAGGACCCTGCCCCAGGCTGCCAAGCCACGGTCACTCCTCACACCTTCCCCAGAGCTTTGGTGCATCTCATCTGGAGTATGGGCTATACTGTGACTGTCCGAACGCCTCACCCTCTGTCTCCAAGGAAATGGGAGGTGGAGCCTCCTGGCTGAGAAATTGTTTTGCAAATGGATCTATTTTTATATGAGATTTTTTTTTTTTTTTTAAAGAAAATAACTATCCTTCCCCCTTTCCCCTCCATACTGTAAGAGGCTCTAATGGCAGGTCACAGCGACCCTGGACCTCCACGTCAGCCCTAAAGCCTTCTGGGCCCTTGAGGCCAGTGCAGATTCTCTCTCCCATTATCCAGTTGGGGGCAGGAGGAAGCTTTTCTCTGATAGAGCTGCACCGGGCCTAAGAATAGTGGGAGCTCTGAGACCACAGAGTTTTTATGTATTTATCAAGCCAAATGTGCAAATGCTAACTGGACTCTGAGCAAGGAAGCACAGGAGTGTCGCCCCACAGCATCCCCCGCTTCTGAACAGTGGGCAGGCCAAAACTGTTCAGTAGCCCCAGCTCCAGGAAGCTCGCTCTGATTCTCTGGCTCAAGGTGACACTTTGCCCTCCTTGTGCTTTTAGCTTCCCACCCCAGGTAGGGAGAGAGAATGACACGGTTAGGGCTTGACCCAGAATGAGAGTTGTTGGAGCAAAGGGGAAACTTAGGCAACCTAAGGGTTCCTTCCTGCAGGGAGGCCTTCGGGCCAGGATCCGGGGTGCTGGTTGCTACAGCTGCCTGTGTGTGAAGGGGCAACAGCAGCTCCTTTGAGCTCTTCCCTGGAAGATGGGGGTAGGGAGGTGGCTGCCTCCCTGGGTCCCCTCCTCCTCCCTGCTGACATCTGGGGCTTTGACCCTTTCTTTTTTAATCTACTTTTGCTAGGATGCATTTAATAAAAAAAAAATTTAAAAAAAAGACAGTGCAAACCTGTTTCCCTTGCCTTTTGGGCTTCTGGGATGTCATCACCTCCAGTTTATTGGGTTTGTTTCCAACTGTTAATAAAGCATTGAAACAGTACTGCCTTACCGCCTCCTTTGTGAGTTTAAGCTGTTTTCCAAAGCCGTGTTTGACCTGACAAATCAATGTCAAAAAGTTGAAGGTACTCTCCCAGCTCCTTATAGAGGGTCTCCATGTCACAGTGCATCACCCTTGCTTCTGCCCTTGCATTTGCCAGACATCAAGAAATGGGGCCCCAGTCCCACCCCACCCCACCTCCCCTCCACATTGCTGCTTGGTGGCTTGGCCCTTTTCTTGAACTCAATTCTAGCTCCCCACCTTCCTCATGCCCCCAGTACCTGTGCCTCTTTTACTGAGGGAACCATTCTCCCATCTCCCCTCTTCTATCCCCATGCTCCCCCCACCCCCGCCCCAGGCCTTTTTGGTGGCCACAGACCACACTTCAGGCTAGAGGAACTTACAGTGGGGTGGAAACCTGAGGCTGCCAGCAGAGGTCAAAAGCCAGAGGTCATACTCCAAGCAACCTTCTGCTCAGAGCCATACTTGTGCACATTGTGACCTGCACAAAGGAATCTTACAAGCTGTGAGCAGACCCAGAATAGAGAGCAGAGGCCCGAAGAGGACCACAAAACCATTGGGACAGGTTCTAGAAGTGCAAATAAAAACCTTTTAAATAGCCCTGGAGCCTGGGCAACTGGCTCCCCATCATGGCGGGGGTGGGGCGGAGGGTGTGGGGGTGGGTTGCCTGCCTCCTCCTCCCCCACCGGAGGCCACGCTTTTCTGGCTCAGAGCTTTACAGGCGCGCATACCAATTAGGGGACCAACCACAGCTGCTCATACGCTCTGCTCTGCCAGTCTACTGCCGTGCCTGGAATAGAACCCAGGCAGCCAGCACCCCGCCCTCTGCAGCCTGGCTCTCAGAAACAAAACCCTGCTTCCATCTCAAACCGCGCACACCACCCTTCCTCCCACGCAGGAGAGTCGCCTCCAGATGCTTAGTTGGAAGGCTTGGTTTCCATGACAACAGACTTCAGGAGCTGGCAGAACATGTGACCCGGCTCTGAGATGATGCGCAGAGGAAGCTCAGAGACAACCTCCTTCCACCCTGCGGTTAGCCATCCCCTCACTGACCCCCCAGATAACCCCAGTGGGTCTGTGTTTCTGTCCTCCCGCTCCGCCTTCTCGCCTTCGTACTTCCTGCAGCTCCTCTGGCCGCAGCAACCTCGAATCCCACTGTGCTTCAAGGAAGCAGGCAGAGGAGGAGGGGAGGGGAGGACGGCTAACTGAAGAGGGAATGGAAAAGCGGGGGGGGGGGGAGGGAAGGAGGGAGGACGATCTGGGTCTTCGGGCAATCTCATTACACACTTTTCAATCCCCTTGACACCACGGCCCCTCCCGAGAAACAGGAATGCGCGTTCCAATTTCCTTGGCTTTGCTGCAGCGAGTAGTAAGGTGAATTCCAGATGGGTAAACTGAGGCCCAGGCTATTATAGACTGGGCCTTTGGAGAAGCGCCTCCGGCATGCCCTCCCACTCCCACCGTGTTCCCAAACTCACTAGGCAGCGGGGGTGGAGGGGAATGGGCAAAGGAGAATCCACCCTCCTCCGGAAAAGCCCACAAGGGCACTCGCGGATGTTAATTTTAGCAGAGAAGAGGCGGAAACTAAGGAAATGTCCACCACCCGATTTCCAGCCGGCGCCAACGCACTCCCGCCCCCGCTCCAGTGTCCTCTTCTGCCTGGAGACTGGCGCCTAGAACCGTCAGGGAGACAGCGCCAGCATCCAAACGCCACACACCGCCTCGCGGCGCTCCGAAGCCCGCGCCCCCACAACAGACCCAGAAGCCGAGTACACACAACGGTATACCGATCCACAAGCACGATCACGGTCAGCTGTACGCTGTTACGTTTGCACAACAGTACTGCAAGCATACACAGCCACATCTGACAGACACAGCCTCACGGGCAATGACACAAGACCAAGATGCAAACACAATCGCCCCGCGATCCCGCCCTTCTTCCAGCACACGCCGCTTAGCTCGCCACTTCACCCACACACGACAGGAGCCTCCATCCCTGACACAGAACCGTTCAACCTTTCAGAAGAAACCTTTTAATTTTTTTTCAAAGAAAAAAGCCATATAAATATTAGAGTATAAAACTTGCGTGAGACACAGGAAAGGGAGTGGGTGGGGAAGCTACGTGACTATGCAAGAGAAGCACTTATAGGAGTCAGTACAGGGGAGGGGTCGCCGCAGCGCGTGGACACAGCACAAAACACAGCACGGGCCGCCGCAGGCAGATTCAAGGACAGACGGCTGCGCGGAGCCTCCGCCCACCCGCCACCACGGAAAAGCACACCGCACTACACTATTGGCTATTCTACACCAGCCGAAAGAGGAAGGGGGCTCTACGCTACTGTTAGGGCTGGGGTGGGGTTCTTGCGCAGCCCCGCTGGAGGTACGGGACTGGGGCGGGGGAGGGCAGATGTGGGTGGGCAGAGAAAGGTCTATGCACAAGGAGGCACTGGGGGACTTTAACCAGGCTCTGGCCACTAGGGGGCAGACGGGGGGGGCTGGGCAGTGGCCTTCACAGAGAAGAAATGGCACCTGGCAAAATGAAGGAACAGAGGCTTGGGGAGGGCGGGGGCCCTGTGGAGAAGCCCTGATCCGGGGCTGAAACTTCCTGTCCACTTGGTCCCAGCTCTAGCTCCATGCCTCCCCAACCCAAGGACCAAGAATGGCCCAGCTGACCCTCCCCTGCTGCTGGGGCCACACTTATTCTTCTACCAGTGGCACCTCTGGAGTACCCAGCACCCACAGAGGGCCCTCTGACCTCTCCAGGCGACCTGGTCCTAAACGTCCTCAAACCTTCCTTTGGCTGTAATGCCAGCTGAAATCCATTCATGCTAAAAGCTCAGCCCAAAGTTTACTGCCTTTATGTGGTAAATGAGGGTCCAGCCTGGTACTTGGTTTATGGCTGGAACTGGGGATCCGGCCAGTACCCTGGGGACATACAGAGCCTTCTACAAGACCCTGATAACCAGTAAGTCAAGCTTTATCCATCCCCCACATCCACACCCTTCCCTTCTTTATCTTACCACCCCATACTGTCTTGGAACATGCAATGGAGTCTCTTGTTTGGGGAGGGGGAAGTCACAGCATGCAGTGGGAACATCAAACAATGAAAAACAGAACAAAAGACTGGTCCCGAGGCCTTTGGGAAAAGGCATGGTAGCAAAGTGCCCTCCCTAAATCCAGCAAGCATCAGTACCATGGGAATGGTGACCATGTCTCCCAAAACTTGAGCTTAGTCTCAGGCTCTGGAAGGAGATGAAAGAACTGGCACCAAACCATGCTTTGGGGGGGGGGGGAGAGTCTGAGAATTGGAGAGGCCTACAGGTTATGATGCCCTTCCAACTCCTCAGAACTATGAGCCTTTTTAGGTCACCAGGTACCCTCAACACCCCAACCACCTTACTCAAGAAAGAGGGGCTGATGAGGGAGTGGGGTGGGGTGGGATGGGTAGGAGGGAGGCAGGGGGTGGTAGATGGGCCTGATTAAATTTGGAAGATGGCAAAGTTCAGCTGTAACTAAAGGGGGTGTGATAAATGGTGTCTACACAAACCCCACTACCCCCATGGGCACAGCAATGGATTAGATGGGGGTTCCCAGCAGAACTCCCTTTGCATATTCAATCCCTTGGGGGCAGAGAGGGGGTGTTGACTGGGCACTTGTTTCTGTTTCCCAAAGGGAGCATGGCCTGGATCCCTACCAGTATCCTGGGGGTGAGCCCTGAAAATCCGAGGCCTGGGTACAGGTAAGGAGAGACTGGGCTGGTTGGGGAGGGAAGCTGTCCTGTGGCTCCAGGCCTGGCCTCCACATTACTTCTTCTCCTTTTTGCCTGACTTCTTCTTGTTGCCGTTGCCACCTGCAGGGGCCTTGCCATCTCGCTTGCCGGCCGCGTTGGTCAGTGTGGCGTTGCTGCCCGGGATGTAGACGTTCTGGCGGTAGTCGGGCACGTGCTGCAGGGTAAACTGAGGCCCGTAGCGGGCACTTAAGCCCATGGTGCCAGCGCCCCCTCCCAGGGTGGAGCTCCCATCAGCAGCTTCTGCAAGAGACAGAGGAAGGTCAGGAGCTAAACTCTGGGTCCCCAATGGTCACTCTGTTGAGCACAACCAGTTAATGAAGGCCTGCAAAGCACCTGGTCCTGATCCCGCTGAGCCCCGGGAATGTCCTCTCTATTCACAAGAGGCAGATGGGAGACAGCCTATATTTGATTCCCAGCTCTCTTACCTACTAACTGATTTGGGGCAAGTCTACATAAACTCCCCTATGTCTCTTCAGTTTTCTGATCTGTGAAACTGGTTAAAAGAAGCATCTACTCTTCAGGTTTCAGTTAAGGCTAACGAAGGTTAAAGCACCTAGAAGAGTGCCTATTGCACAGTAAGGGCTTAAAACACGCTAGCTGTTACTTTTCTCAGGGCTGAGTTAAAAGCTCTCAAATCCTTGCCCTAACCCCTCTCAAGGGAGCCCCTCTGGTGGCCACACCAGATCATGGGCTCCTGGAAGGCAGCAACCAGGACCTGTAGGTCCTTCTATCCTCAGGCCAGTGCCCGAGACGTGGGTAGTGAGCAGTTCTGCGGGTAGTGTGGGGAGGAGGACAGTTCCTGGGCCTTCCGTTCAGAATAGTACCAGCCGCTGACAGCTACTGGGCGCCAGGCACTCTGCCAGAGATACACGGGCATGATGGCTTTCCCCTCCATAGGACAACCCAGCGAGATAGGTGGTATGTGTCCCCACTTCACAGATGAGGAAAGCAAGGCTTAGAGAAAGTAAAACACTAACGCAAAGCCATAGCCGGCGGGGTGGCTGAGTGTATCTAAGCATCACTGTCGGGCAGAGTCACCACTATCCTTAGCAGCGGGGACCCCGTCGCTCTGTGGAGAGCAGAGTGGGACAGACCACTGGGCTGAGCAGTGCTCTAGGAGGCTAAGCACAGGACCCTGGGAGCAGACAGCTCAGGTACGCGGCAGACACAGGCTCAGAGCATTCGAGCTGGGCGACACTGCCCAGCTTCCCACCGTGCAAAGAAACGGGGTCTAGGGAAATACAAATGGGGCTCCCGCTCGGCATTACCCTGGGCGCTTGCTGGAAACGGAGACTCAGAATCTGCATTTTAACAAGATTTCCAAGTGATTCTGATGCACACTGAAGATAGAGAAGCACAGAATCGCTTACCTCACTGGGTTTTTGTGCAGCACCCAGGCACGTGCGAGGTGCGCCCCGAGGTGCGGCTGCCCCCACCCGCACCACCACACGCTGGGTGAGCGACTTCGCGACTTGACTCCACAGGCTGCCTGACTGGGCCGGCAGGGAAACCCAGGAGTTTCCACGCCTTAGACGGAGTTCACCAGGGTTTCTGCTGGACTCCTCTGGCAGCGGGAGGGTAAAAGCCCCAGGAATTCCCAGCCCAGCTGGCAGAAGAGCTCTGCTCCCGGCCTCCCTTTACTCCACCCTGGACCCTGGGAGTGGGTAGAGAGGGTGACTAAAGCCGGAGAGGCTGACTAATCCTGGGACACTAACCAGGGATTGAGAAACAGACCGGAACTATTTTCTAGACCATCACCAGAGGGGGAGGGGAGAGGAGAAGGGAACAGAGACGGGAGAGAGGAGCCCCAGTCCTTCCACCTCCCCCCTCCTGCTCCAGCGCTCAGGTTTCCACAACCTCCATTCCAAGTCCCAAATCCCAGGATGTGAGGGCTTTGGGGTATGTGTGAAAGAGGCTGGGTGGGAGGGGTATGTGTGAAATAGGCTGGGTGGGAGGGAGCAGCTGCCCACTTCCTTCTTTCTCTAGGCTAGTCCCCTCCCCCAGCCCTTTCATTCCACTGACTTTTCGATGTTCTCCCTAATTAACTCCAGGAGGGAGCCAAGCTCACCCTCCCCTCCAGCATCCCTCATCCAGCCTGGGAAGGGAGAGGAAGGGGGAGGGGGCCCAGATTCGGCTTCAAAGAGCTAGGATTACAGAGTGATTTAGGGGCTAAAGGGGAGACTTCAGAGGCGCCAGAGAGAGGGAGAGAGAGGGACACACACACACACACACACACACACACACACACACAGTCTCTCTCTCACGAGCATACACAAGAAAGGGAAATAAATGGGGAGAAACAGGAAGAAGGGAGGCAGGAACAGAAGGGCAAGAGGGGCCAGACTGGGTAACGGGAGGCCAGGGCCACCCACATCTTGCAGGCACCCTAGATCTCTAAGGAGCACCCCAAGGGGGTGGAAACAACAAAGCCAGTTGTTGCCACCTCTCTCCAGAAGCATAGGCCTGACATTGGCCCAGTTCCTGGGGAGGGGGGCGGGGGGGGGCACTGAGGTTGGGCTGGACTGAGAAGGGAGATGATGTGCAAACCCAGAGCCTAAGGAAAAAAAAAAAAGGCTGACACTTGAGTTCCTTCTGGTCAGCTCTGCCACTAAAAAAACTGGGTGACCTTGGCAGAGGCCCTGCATGATTCAGGCCTCTGTTTCCCTATCTACAAATATGAGGGGGATAAGGTAGACTGTAGACTGTCTACAATGGCCCCTCCTTCTACCCCTCCAACACACACAGTGATCAGGGACCAAGATCTTTTCTATTCCCTTGAGAAACATTCTTTAAAAAGCAGCAAGAAAGGGGTGTCTGGCTGGCTCAGTCAGTGGAGCATGTGACTCCCAATCTTGGGGTTGGGAGTTCAAGCCCTGGGCTGGGTGTAGAGATTACTTAAAAATAAAATCTTCGAACAAAACAAAACAGCTCTGGTCTGAAGGTGGGAGCAGCACTGGCCTCCTCTCTAGCTCCTGGCACCACAACCCCCTTCCCCCACTTTGCCCTTCCCACCCCACCAGGGCTGGGACAGCACCTCCAGACAGGAGGCCTGTTCAAGCTAGACTAGGGCCAGTTGAACCACAAACCAGAGCCTCCTTGAAAACGCACTTCCCCCCAAATGTTTATTTAAAAAGCCTCCCAAGTGTACTTACTTTCCTTCTTCCTTACTCCCCCTCAGCAGCCCCTAGCGCCAGGCTGGGCTGGACTCCAGGAACCTCTCTGGCTTCAGGGCAGGGAAGCGGGTGTGAAAGTGAGAGTAGGGCCTGACCCTGCCACTTCAACCCTCTGGATCCATTCCCCAAGGCCCAAGCTTACGCTCAGGTCAGCCGCTGTGTGGGCCAGGGGGGTGGAGCCCTGACAGGGGAGCCTGCCTGCAGTGACCCAGGAAGGTCATGGGCCATAAATACTGATTCCATTTCTGTTTTTTAAGTCTGGATTCAGGCCAAAAAGCCTGCTTCCTGGCCTTAACGCTGAAAACCACAACAGCTAAATATACCTGTCTGTTCACTTTCCTCAAGAACCTGACTTGGCATCTCCCAGACCCACCCGCCTACCTCTTTCATACTCAGTATCTGGCCTCTTCCAGAAGTACAGCCCCCACCCAAGACCTGGGCCAGCTCTGTCCCAGAAGGCTGGCCTCCCCTGTCACTTCCCTCTTCCTCTCCCCCTTCACCTACCACGGGCCTGGCTTCACTCAGCCTCACAGACATCTGGGAGAAGCTTGCCAGATTAAAACAAAAAAACAAAAAAACAAAAAAAAAATGCAGGGTGCCCGATTAATGGCACTAATGTTTGGGGCCTACTTATGCGAAAATATTATTTGTTTACATGAATTAAAATTAACTGGTTATCCTGTATTGTGTCTGGCCCCTCTAGTCTGGGAGCAAAGCAGGACAGTAAGAGGAGTTCAGCCTCTGCTCCTGTTCAGCTAAAAGGGAAATTAGGCAGCATCTAAAGCAGACGTGGTCACTGCAGAAGAAAAGGCATGAACCTGGGAGTCGGACTGCATTAGAATCACCCATCTGCAGCTCTAAAGGGGGACCTGGGAGCAAGGGATTTCTCAGTTCTCTCATCTGTCAAATATAAGTAAGTAATCACAGACCAGTCTTGCAGCGCTGGTAAGAGGATTAACTGTTGTGAGGCCCGTCAAGTTGGCCATGCATGTGCCCGGGACAGTATACAGGTGTGATTTTCGTGGTTACTCTTCTGATTCGACCTGGTTCTCTACCAGCCGTCCACATGTGCTAGAGGCCAGCCCTTTCACTCCACTAGGTAAGCCTGGGGCTTTCATCCTCTGACAGCCTCCAAGGAAGCCTAGGATTTGCTGCTCCTGCAACTCGTCCTTATTAATAGGCATTATTCTGCCTTCTACGGGTCAATAAGGATAAGAATTAATCAATTTTAGCCACTGCGTTACTCTGTCATTCCTGTGCTATGGCCTTACATTTGGCCCTCACAACACCGCAGGAAGATCTGTCAGTGACACTGAGGCCCCCAAGGGCTGAGTACCCTCCGTGAGGGTGCCCAGATTTTTTTTTTTTTTTTTTTTTATGTTATGTTAGTCACCATACAGTCCATAAGGAACAGCAGAGAGGGCATTAGGAGAAGGAAGGGTGCCTGGATTTGAATCCGGGTTGGCCTACCCCCAAGGCCTGCGCTGCTAAGTACTAATATCATTCTGTTGTTCTGTTGCCCTGCTCAGGACCCTTTTGACTCTTCCAGGACAACAGTCAGTGCTGGGTCTCTGCTGCACGTGCACTTCTGTTAGCCTTCTAGGAAAATCAAAATCCTGCTCTGCAGGTGGAGGCAACAGAAAAGAGAAGGGGTCTCCCAGGTCCAAGGGTATTCTCGCACACCCACTGGCACGGATGCGAGGCTCGGGTGTGCCAGGCCCACGGCTGCATCGCATTTATCCTCATGACAAGCCCTGGACACCACTGCCTCCATTTTCTTGGCTGAAGAAGAGTTAGTGAGAGTAAGCAAACGGATCAAATTCCCAAAGACAGTGGCAGAACGAGGATCCAACCTATGCTGTCCCCTGCTGAAGCTGGCATCTTAACACTACTGCCTACACCCCCTCAATAAATCTTTCCTTTTCTGCTCCCCTTTAGGCATCCCCCCCGCTGTTTCTCAGTCTGGCTTTTGGCCAGGAATGAGGAGTCCCCTCAGAGCAGCTGAAAGATCCAGAGATGCCATGCAGGTGGATGGCCAGTCTTGAGGCCCGGCGGCTGCAGGACCACCCCAAACCCCCCACGCAGAGGGGCACAACTCACCACTGGCAGAGGCCAGGATCATGGCCTGCAGCATCTCCGTGTCAAACTGGTTGTTGGGCCACGTGCCGGTCTCATCGCCATTCTGGGAGCTGCAGAGAGAGTGGGCTGGTGAATACGGCTTCCTGGGCCAGCCCAGGCCACGCCCCTCCCGTCCTCTCCCAGGGAACCCAGATCTAGCACCCTGTGTCTCCATCCCATGCCAAAAGACGGCCAGTAGGATCAGAACACGTAACGTCTGCAAATCCTTTGGAAAAAATCCCTCTGCTGAGCACACGTGCTTGCCTTGCACCATCTATAAAAAAACCTCTTCTGAGGCACTTCCCTAATTCCTCAAGCTCCCTCTCACAGCAAATCCAGTGCAGATACTGTTCTCCAGACTGCCAGTTTCCAACCTCTGCTTTGGTAACATGAATAAAAATTGTCAGAGGGGATGCCTAAGCCCACCCGGACTGGACCGGGTGCCTCCACGTGGCAGCCCCAGTGGCCCTGCTCCTGCTGCTGTAGCTGAGACAGGGCCTGCCTGCCTCTGACCGAAAGACCTAGTTAACACCTTCAGACACTCCAAGCACTGAGGAAAACATGAGGTGCTCAATAATTGTTAAAAATGCCAACCTATAAAGGACCCGAAGGAATTCCAACCCAACTCGGACTTTTCGCACAGTGACTATTTCCCTGCTTTGTTGGAATTTGGAAGTATGACATTATTTCTGTTTCTGAGGGGGGGCACCCTGACACACACACACACACACACACACACACACACACAGTCTATTAGGTGATCCTTGGCACCCTCTGGCAAAGTTCCTCAACACATATCTCTCGCCAAATGAATGGGAAACAAATCCACGGAGAGAGTGAGGTCACACGATGAGGGAAGGATGTGGGACCAGGGGAGTGGCTGCCGGCAGGCCTTGAATGCATAAGCCTGAGAGACAGAGAGAGAGGGAGAGGGAGCACAAGAGAGTGAACACGAGTGAGCGCAAGAGCACGATCACATCTGTGCATTCTGTCATGGTGGGTGAGCACAGCCAAGAAATGCTTTGCAATTTTTCCAAGTTCTGTCCTTGCTTATGGCTTCCCCTGATATGGGATTCCCCATCCCCAGCAAGGTGAACTTAGTCTAAGGCTTAGATCAGAGCACAGCTGCAGGGTGTGACCTCTACACCATCACATCAAACAGTTAGGGTTGGAGGGAAAGTAGGAGGCTCATTTCTCTCTCAGAGTGAGAAGAGGTGAAATTCTGTGTCCATTTATTCAACCAACATTTACTGAGCAATGACTGTGCACCAGGCACTGGGCGAGATACTGCGGTTATAGTTGGGAACATGACTGAGATAGTTTGTCTCTATGCTGCTCATGGTCCATATTGAGAGGCTGACATTAAATAATTACACAATTATTTCATTGTGACTGTGACAAGTGCCGTGAACACAAAGACCAGGGTGGAGAGGGAAGTCTTGATTTAGTAGGGGCTCTGGGCTCAATCAGTCCAGGCTTCCCTAAGGAAAAGGGAAGTGAGAAGACAGGGAATTTAAATTGGAAGGCATTTCCAGGTGACGTGCAGGACCATTCCAGCTAAACCAAAGTAGGAGCAATGACAGAAAATCACCACCTTGCAAGCAGCAATCATCAGGGAAGATGAACATATTACAAGGGGAAGGTTGCTGCACAATCTCAAATACCACTGACACGGTACTTATTCGTCAAATATTAAAAAATATCTTTGTAATGGAGAGAGCTGGAGATACCACTTAACTAAGTGAACAAAGGGAGTATCACTGACAGCTGGACAGAAGGACATGAAATCATTCCCATGTAATGCAGTGGGAGCGTGCACAGTGTCGCACAGGCAGTATTCCTACCAAAACTATTAACCTGATTTCACTGTGAGGAAATGTACATCCAGATTGTGGGACATTTTAAAAGACAACTGGCTTGGACCCTAAAAAATGTCTGTTGTGAAAAACAAAAAAGGTAAAGAGGCTTTTCTACATTAAAGGAGATGAGACAGCTATGGCAAGCAAATACAATTCATGCTCTTTGATTGAATCCTAGATTTGAAAAAAAGTACCAGAGGTGTAGCTGGCTCAGTCGGGAGAGCGTGCGACCTTACAGTCATGAATTCAAGCCCCACATTGGGTGCAGAGCTTACTTTAAAAAACAAACAAAACCCACCAAAAAGGTTAAAAGACATTTCAAGAACATTTATGAATATCTGCTAGACTATATATTATTGCACTAATGTTTAATTTCTCAAACGATCATTCTTTTATGGTTTGTAGGACAATGCTACTATTAGGAGTTATATACAGAAGCTTTTCAAATGTTATGATGTCTGCCACTCTCAAATGTTTCAGGAAAAAAAAGTGTCGTGTGTGTGTGTGTGTGTGTGTGTGTGTGTGTGTGTAGAGAGAGAGAGAAAAGCAAACGTGCAATATATTAACTGATTAATCTAGGTAAAAACAGTATTTGCATGTTCATCACACTATTTTTGATAAGTCAACTTTTTGGTAAGCTTGAAACATTTCAGAGTAAAAAACGGAGAAGTAAAGTGAAGTATGCAGGAGAGGGTGTAGCGCTGGGGGAGAGCGCTTTCCAGGCAGAGAGAGTAACATGCCCCAAGCCTCTGAGGCTGGGAAAAGCATGGCCAGTTCAGCGGACTAAGGGAAGCCAGGGTGGCTGCCCCAAGGGGAGGCGGTGTGGGGTGCTGAGAATGTAGAAATGGATACTAAAGATTTTGGTCTCATCCTAAGAGCTCTAGCAAGTCACTCAGGTGTTTAAAGCAGGGCAAGGTGGGGGGCTGTCATGATGGGATTAAAAGATTTAAAGATGGCTCTTGCTCCTGGGCGAGGACCAAGGGTTAAGGGTACCTTTGGGAGGACAGGAGCCCAGTGATGGGGCCTCAGCCAGCTCTGTCTCCATGGAAATCCAGGGGTCTTTACCTGCAGCCCTGCTGAGCGGTCACTGGGCCTGCTAGAGGGCACAGGCTGAGGCAGATGGGCTCACACACAACTGAAGAGCTGGACTGGGATAGAGTTGGGAGAACGAGGTCAAAGGTAGGAAGCAAAGAGAAGGGCTCCGGGTGAACAACGGCAGTGTCAGATACTAGGTTAGGAGGATGCCCTGCGGGGACTGGGTAATGGTGTTGAGGGAATAAAGGTGAGTGAAGGGATGGGTCTGGAACCCTGATGGGCTGGGCTGGGGGAGGATTCTTGGGCAATGGCTGAAGGCTGGAGGCTAAGAAGGTGAGCAGGCTGCCCGCTCTGTGAAGCTGGGCACGAGGTAAGTGGAGGGGGGAAACTTCTTCTTGAACAATTTGCTGAGAGCTTCCTGTTCTCTGGGTTCTGAGCTGACTAAATTATATGTAGTTTAGTTATATATATAATTTGGTTGTATATATTTAGTTTATATACAGTTTATATTTATCTTTAGTTTATATATAGTTTAGTTACAGCTTAGTTAGCTCGCCTATTTGAGCCTCAGAACCACCTGCAGGTAAGTGTTATTATGATTCTCTCTCTTTTCCAGCAGATGAATCCCGGGCTCAGAGGGGCTGAGAGACTCCTGAAGCCACACAGCTGCCCCCTGGCAGAGCTGCAACCTGAGAGAGGCCCCCCTGACTCTGAAGCCCATGCTCTTCTACACGACACGACACTGGGCTTCCCCACGGAGGCCCTGGAGCGCCCGCAGCGGGGACAGGGGGCTCTTCCAGGAATTAGGAGACGGTGAAAAATGAAAGTGGAGGAGATGGACTACCACTAATTGACCATTTTCCAAGCATCCACTATGTGTCAGAGCCTGTGGCAGGGCCTAAGACTAAGAGTTGAGAGAAGCAGTTCTCGCCCTAAGGAATCTGTATTCCGGTGCGCTGGGTGTGTGTGGCGGGGAACGTCCCAGAGGCTGGGCTGTGGGAAAACGCTCCCTGCAGCAAGATGCAAAAAGGGAGAAATCTGGGGAAGTTACCTCTGACAAGAGCCTAGATTTAACTGTGTTAAAAAGTAAATACATACGTATTTTTTGACATCGTAAAAGCCTGTCAGCTTTTTAAAATGCACATCATAGGGCACCTGGGTGGCTCAGCCGGTTAAGCGTCTGCCTTCAGATCCCAGGGTCCTGCTCAGCAGGGAGCCTGCTTCTCCCTCTCCCTCTGCTGCTCCCCCTGCTTGTTCTCTCTCTCAAATAAAATCTTAAAATAAAATAAAATAAAATAAACATCATATGTCCATATGAGGGGGCTACTAGGCAACAATTAACTTCTGAAAATTTTTTTCCTGCCATGGGGAAATTCTCATGGTATACAGCAAAGAGAACACAAACAGATGATAATGCTGATGGAACTCAATTACTAGGGGGAAAAAATGGTGAGAAATATACCACATCATTGAGAGTAAGAGTTCTTAATATTCTGTGAACAAGTTTGTGAACAATTTATTTCAGTGAATCAGATTTTAAAAAAAGAAAAAACACCTGTGCATGTTGTTTGAGGGCACAAAGAAGAAAGTTTAGAAATACATATATGAAAATATTAAAGAGCTCAACAGATCTGAGACACTCAACCAAATGTAAAATGTGGGCCTTAATTTGGATAAGTGCACAAATGAGTTAATAGACAGACATATAATTGGGGAAATGTCAATATAGACTGGATATCTGATAGTAGCTTATCAATATATTTAGTATTAACATATTATTAATTAGTTTATTAATATTATTATGAGTGCTTACATGTTAAAAAAAAGAACTGTCAGACAGTGAAGACTCAGATGAAATGATATGAAGGCTGAGATCTGTTTCAAAATAATTCCAGGGGGTAACAGGGTGGAGACCCAAGTGAAACAAAGTAGGGCATTAGTTGGAGCTGGAGAGTGGGATCAGAGGTTCACTGTACCATTCTACTTCCGTACAGATTTGAAAATTTTCATATTCAAAAAATGTTAGTTGGGGGCTCTCTGGAGTGTGAAATTAGAGTGCTTTCTCTTTTAAATTTTTCCTCTATTTCTCATGCTTCTATAACGAGCGTGTATTTTTTTATAAGCAGCAAAAAATAAGTCACTACTTGCCCACAGAGTGACGGCCTAAACTGAGGGGGAGCAGGACGAAGGTCTCTCTGAGGACGGGGAATCTAAGGGTAGGGTGGAGCCATCAAGGGAGAACAGAGTGGAGACCAGGAGAAGCTAAGTGGAGACTCTCTCCTCTGTGGAGAGATGGGAACAGCTGCAGGGTGGGGCCTGGGTCACAGCCTGAGAAGGGACCAGTGGTTTGCTGGGTTCAGCGCTTGAGGTAACAGCTGCTGAGATAAGAAGCCAGAAGGGTGACTCGAGAAGGGATACTGGCTGGAAGGAGGAGCACCTGGCAAGCAGGGACTTCACAACTTGTCTTTCTCCCTTTGGTCTAGGTAATGTGACCCAGTGCTAACTTGAACTAGGTTTACTGGAGAACTCAACAGCAGCCCTGCTCTGAAGCCGGTGTGCCAGTAGTCGAGATGGTAGGAATGGAGTGGAACAGAGAAGGTGTGGAGGGCCGGAACCAGAGTTAGACTGAATAAGAGAAATCTCCCTCTTCATCCTCTCACTCCAATTTACTCATCAGAATGGCAGCAAAGAAAGAATTCCCCGTCAGTCCAGTCTGCTGACCCTGAGATGCTTTACCACAAGGCCTTTGCATATGCTCTTCCCTCCCTCCTTCAGCTGGTTAATTCATACTTAGCCTTCAGATCTCAGCAACACCTCATTTCCTCATAGATGTCCTCCTGCTCCCCGACCAGGTCAAATCCCTATCCGATGCTCTCACCACCAGGTCTGCTCTTCATAGCACGTGGGATAACTGCAATCTTACATTTATTTTTTATTTTTGGTTAATATGTGTCTCACTCAACATACAGTAAACTCCTCGAGGACAGGGAACAGGCCTATTTTATTACCTCCTACACCTAGAATACGACCTGGCCTCCAGGAGGTGCTTACTAACTATGGAATGAATGAAGGAGGAAAGCTGCAGTTGCTGGACTGAGACCTTAATGTTTATTGCATCTGGGCCATTTTGGAACTCCAACAGGAATGTGCGTCCCATCCCCCTCAAGTTAACTACGGAAGGGAGCCTTCTCCTACATCTCCCCAAGAGCTCCTATGTGTATTTCAGGCCACCAAGTCTCTCATTCGATGAAAAGGGACTTGGGCCAGGGGTAAGGTGCTCAACCCAGGGGGCACATCACAAGCAGTCTGTGGGCCTCCCAGGTGCAGCAGTGAATTCCATTACAGGGCCAGTACGGTCTGGGGTGGGGGTGGGGGTACAGGGGCCACAAGCTGCCCCGTGCTTCTCACCACCTCAGCTCCCACCTGGAGGCTTTCTCTACATTCACATGACCCTCTTCTTCTCAGAACTTACTATGATTTGTAACTAGACATTTTTTTAGTGTGATTTGTTGTCACTTTTCTGTCTCACCTGCTGCTCTGGAAGTCTATGAGTTCAAAGATGTCTGCTTGTTCATTCTTGTAGGACAGTGTTTAGAAAAGGGCCTGGCTCATAGTAGATGCCCAACACATAAGTGATGAATGAATGAACACGTGCGTGAACACATGAATGACCTGACAGATAAGCAATAGGCTGGCAAGACCACTGGGGCAAAAGAAGACAGATGGGGTCAAGGGAGGGGCGATGGCGTCCCAGCCATCTGGCTTGCTGCCTCCTAGGGGCCTTCTTGGAGGTGGACGCCCAGCACATACCAAGGTCTCCTGGGTCCTCGTGGCAGTGTGGGCTCGCCACCTGCAGCATGCAGGGACACATGGGCAGTAAGGGCCTAGGCAGCAAGGAGGCAGGGGAAGGGCGCCTAAGTTCTGCCCCCACCCCACCCCGGGTTCCCTGGACTCCTCCAGGCTCCTGACTTCTAACAGGGAGGCCTGGCCCCGAGCCCACCCCACTCCCCTCAGACCAACTGAAGGTCTTTCTACAGTTTCCTTCCCCACCACCCGCAGGGGGTTCCTGTCTCAGCAGGAATTCATATTGACTGAAATGAGCAGCTGGGGCAGCCAGGATGGGAGGGTGTGTGTGGTGGTAAGCACTGATCAAAGACTCTGTGTGTGAAGGGTAGGGGGAGGGAGGGGGGGGACACGTGTGTGCTGGCTTGCGCACAAGTACAAAGAAATAAGAGACAGGATGAAAGGGAGACAAAGGGAGATAAAGAAAGAGTAACAGAAAGAGGCTCAGGGATGCAGACAGAGAGAGACTATACACTTAGAGAGACATACAGAGAGAGACAGAGACACAGGGTGAGAACAGAAAAGAAATCAGAAATAGCACGAGATTAAGAAACCAGGAGACTGGAGACAGAGGAACACAAGGACGCTAGGCAAGAGGGAGAGACAGAAAAGAGGTCAAAGAAAGAGGGAGGCAGAAACAGAGAGGAGAAGAAACAGGGACTGAGACTAAGGAAGGGTCACACGTATTCATTAATTCCACATTTCCTGAGCACCCAGCATGGCAGGTGCAGTGTGAGGCACAGATCCGTGCAAGGAGACACAAATGGCAGGGACTAAGATGCAGCGATAAAGACAGAAACTGAGGCAGACACAGAAAGAGAGGGAGAGGCAGAGACTGCGAACTGAGACAGAGACTGAGGGAAGGACAACAAGATAAGAAAGAGTGGCAGAGACAACAGGCCTGTGGGTAGAGAGGCAGGACCAGCGGCAGGACCTAGGGCAGCCTGGAGCCAGGGCAGGACCAGGGAGACCTGCCCCTTGGCTCCTCGCTCAGTCTCACCTCCAGCTGTGCAGTCTCCACCTTCCCCCACAGCTGCCTGGCCTCCCTCACCTCTGGCCCTGATCTTTCCTGCTGGCTCTGAAGGAGGATCTGACTGCTGACAGTGCCTCCAGTCCCCCTCCTGTCCCCCGAGTCTCTGCCTGAACCCCAGCCCAACCTGGAGCAGGAGGATGTACGAATTAGATGGGTATAAAACACTTCCTTTCCACCCAGAGACCACCTTAAGACCAGCAGATAGGTAAAGGTTCACATGGGGAGAAGGGAGGGGCTGAGTGTGTGCAATGAGTGTTCAAAAGAGCCAGAGTAGAAGCCTCTTCCTTCTGGGATCTGTGTACCAGCCCCCACTACATGAAAACCTCCCTGAAATCTGGAACTGAGGGAAGGAGCCATTTGTAGCAAATCCTGAGCCCTCCTCCACCCTCTCCCACGTCATCGCTGAGAACATGCTGCAGAGAAGAGGGTGGGCTGGAGAGGCGGTCACCTACCCGCTGGTGCCGGGTCTCTGGGCCTGAGAGAATCGCCAGTCCGTGTTGGGCGGGGCTTGCTGTGGAGAAAACAGAGGGAAAGGGGCTGAGTACTCACAAGCAGTCAGAATGTCACCAGAGCCTGGGTCTGGGCAGGGAGGGAGAGACGGGAATGGACACAGAGAAGAAAAGAGGGTAAGAGGAGGGAGGGGCAGACTCCTCTCCAAAGACAAAATGTACCCCAGGTCTCAGAGGTCTGAGGTACCAGAGGCAAAGAGATAAAATAACATTGATCTGACCATAGCGAGCAAACCCAGATTCCTTTACTAAAGAAAAGAGCTGAGCTGAGATTCAAGAGCAGAAAGTATCTTCTGTGGAACCCGAGGGAGGGGTGCAGAGAACTCCCCCCCCCCACCAGATTTTCATGAGAATTCCACCAGCCCTAGAAAGAATGTATTCAGCTCCACAGCTGGGAACAAAGCATCCTTGCAGCAAGATGGCTGCTGCTCCGGGTAACCCTTTTTGCGCCAGGTTGTGCTGTAACATATTCAGAGGGACCCCTCCTCCAGGCCCTTGGCTCTCGACGATCCCTTCCCACAGCTAAACACATTATTAATTTAGGAGTCATGCCAGACTGAGTCTTTGCAGGGCATCCAAGCCCCAGGACACCTCTCACCCCTAGAACTCTGCCAGACAATGGCTGTGACTGAGGAGGAGAGAACAAGGCCGCTCTGTCTGGGATAGAGAAAACTGCTGGGATGGAGCCCAGCCGAGTTCAGGCTCCCACAGCCTCCAAGCAGAGCCAGCGAAGTCTCCAGGGCCCCTAAGGGGCTGATCTGTAGTCACATCCCACCTGGATGAAGGTGTGGGACTTTGACAGACGCTTCACTCCCGAGTCCAGAAGGCGGGCTCGCGCTCTCTCTCTCTCTCTCTCTCTCTCTCACACACACACACACACACACACACACACGCACACACAGCACCCCGAGAGCCATCTCCTTACCTGTGCTGGGGTGTGCTGGTAATTAACTCTCACACGCACTCCCAGAAGCAGAGAAGAAATGTGAACATCTCTGATTACACTGGGGAGAAGAGAGACCCAAGGCTGCCAAATGACTCACTCTGAGGCTCACAGGTGGCAGTGATATGAGCAGAACCCAGAAATTTAGCATCCCAGATACACCACAAGTCACCAGCACCAGTCCAGCTGCGTGGGGAAGAGCACGGGATGCCTACTCCTCACTCAAACACAGGAGAATCTACACCAAGATGCGAGAACCGTGACAGACTGGAAGAGAGTTGCAGGGCAAAACTCCCAACGTACATGTGGACGGCAGGTCCAAAGCATGTTCAGTGAGGGCTGCTCAGGGATAAGAAGCCCCAGAGGACTTTTCTCTAACATATAAAGCCCTAAAAGGGAAAGAATCCCATCTATGCCCCATCCCAGCAGATGCAGACTGCCCTCCTGTCCTCCAGCTTTACAAGCGCAAGTGACTCCAAGTACAAATTCTGGAGTTAGACCTGAGTTAGAGCTTTCTCTACCACTCACCCTGTGAACTTGAGCAAGTCATGTGACCTCTGTGAAATTCAGTCATAAGGTGAGGAAGCTAGTATCTGTCCAACAAAAGTGGGAAGAACGAGTGAGATGTGGTACTCGGAGGAGATATCGCAGTAAGGCTCTCACTCAGCTATCACATGCGGCTGCTGTTTCAAACTATAATTCTGATTTGGTAGGGGCAGGGAGGAACACAACGATAGTTTAAATAAAAGCTCCTGAGATTGTGGAAACTGTGCCTTTTACTACCACAGTTGCCCCACGTATGAGGGCCCCCTGGTACCTGGCAGTGGCTGTGGCTTTCCATCAGGCCGAGAAGGACAAACTTGACAGAATCTCAGATACTTTGGCCACCCCCAAAGCCCTGACCCGAGATTGCAGGAACACATCAAGGTTACGACGGAGCCAAAAGCCTATCTCTGAGTGTCCAGGTGCTCCACATCCCCACTTTCTGTGATAGGACAGGCAGTGACTGTCACTGAAGCCCCAGGCTGCCTATCCTACTCTTGGGCCACAGGGTAGCTGAGCCAGCCCCCCAAGGCTTCTGGGCTGGAGGCAACCTGACCTCTGCTTAGAGCCCCAGGGGGATGGAGCAGCCAACCCCGGCCCTAGAATTCCCAGGCTCATAAACTCCTGCGCAGACCTGGTCTAGCCTCAGGTGGAGGCAGGAAAAGGCTCCTGAGTCTTTGCAGGCCCTGGGAAACCATGCCATGGGATCCTCAACAGGGTGTGATCAATCAGCAATGAGTACCTCTGAGGCCGGCAGCCAGGTGGTTGGGAAGCCATGAGGGGCCTGGGGACAGCCAGTGTATGTGAACTCGACCA
Source organism: Ursus maritimus (assembly GCF_017311325.1). NCBI lineage: Eukaryota > Metazoa > Chordata > Mammalia > Carnivora > Ursidae > Ursus > Ursus maritimus. The sequence goes on from NW_024426663.1 coordinate 52,669,700, forward strand.
GCAAGCACTGGCAGTTAAAGGCAGCATGCGTGTAAGACCAAGTGCAGGCGTGTGTATATGTGGGTGCAGATGAGGTGAGCCAGTGGGTGTGTTCTGCAGGGAGGACGTGCATGAAGCCTGGGTGTATGCCAATCCTGTCTACAGATGCGTTTGTTTGACCGGCGGGGGGTGGGTAGGGATGGCTGAGATTAACAGTGAAGTCACCCATCAAAGGAGTGGAAAGAGGAAACCTAAAGACTGGCAGAGCAAGCTGGCTCAGGAGTCAAGGAGGCTGAGTGCAGGGATACATTCGTGACTGACTCCATCCAGGACCACGCCCCCACCCAACCCTGGCCATAAAAGATTACCGGCCACCAGCCTTTTCTGAGCATGGGTGGCAGGGACTGCTTCTGCTTCCCCTCACCTACAATCACCACCACCTCCTGGTACTTAAGAGTCCCATCCCCACCTTGGCATTCCAAACAATCTGTCCAAATGGTCCCAGAAATCGGGTGGAGTTCAGGCAACATGGAGCTCCATGCCCCTCTCCACCCCTTGACCCCCACCCCTGCCCCAGAGCAGTGGATGCAAAAAGTCCCTTTTGTGGATGGGCTGCTTCTCCATCGCAGCCCACAGGGGTCGCCCTGGGCGGTATGGAGCCCCTCACCTGGCTCCGCTCCAGCAGCGTATTGGAGCGGGACCGGTAGGCATCAGGTTCCAGCGCCAGAGCTGAGGGCTGCTGGACACTGAGGGGCCTTAGAAAAGTGAAGTCACTGCCATCCGAGGCTGGTGAGAAGCACGTCCTGTAGCAGTGGCTCTGTGAGTCCGTGGGCCGCAGCGTCACCTCCATGTACTTGAGCGTGCCGTCTGAGCTCACCTGCAGGTTGGGACTAGACTGCTTATAGAAGTCCCGAGAGGGGGAGTCCTGGCGCCTGCAGCACTGGCTCCCACCCCCATCTGCATCTGTGTGCCCCCGAAGGCACTTAGCTGACAGAAAAGTGAAGGTGACTAAGGACAAGAGACTGATGGCTGCAAGAGCCACAATGAGGTAAAGGGTAAGGTCTGAACGCTCAGGAGGGTGTAAGAGGAAATCGTTGGACTTGGGCATTTCCTCAGGATCCTCATCCTCCAGAACCAGCAGCACTGTGGCTGTAGAGGAGAGTGAAGGGTCACCATTGTCCCTCACCAGGACCACAACCTGCTGGGTGTCAGAGTCATCCTCCCGTAAGGCCCGGGCTGTGCGCACCTCGCCAGTATGTGCAGACACCAGGAACAGTCCTGGAGCCGTGGACTGTGGCAACAGTGAATAGGAGAGCCACGCGTTGTGGCCTGCATCAGCATCCACAGCCGTCACTTTGGTGACCAAGGAGCCGGGAGGAGCAGAGCGAGGGAGACGCTGGGGGACTGAGAGTTCCCAGCCGGGTCTTGGGTGCAGCACAGTTGGTGCATTATCATTCTGGTCCAGGACAAACACATGCAGAGATGTGTTAGACTGTAATGGGGGAGAGCCAGAGTCTCGAACCCCCACCATGATCTGCAGCATTTGTAGCAATTCATAGTCGAAGGTGCGCTGGGCGAAGACTCGCCCGTCCTCAGGGTTGACATATACAAAGGAGGAAGCTGGGGCTCCCTGAATCTGATTCCCTACAATGGAGTAGGTGAGGTGGGCATTATCCCCAGTATCTGGATCTGAGGCAGCCACAATGCAGAGAAGGGAACCTGGAGGCCGGTTTTCTGGGATGTAAGCAGTATAGAGCTGCTGAGTAAAGTAGGGTGCGTTGTCGTTCACATCTGAAATGTTGAGCCTGATGGTGAGATGTGCGTGCAGGGGAGGTGAGCCCGCGTCACTGGCCAACAGCTCAATGATGTAGTGGGATGTGGTCTCCCGGTCCAAAGGCTGGCTGGTTAGCAGTGAGTAGTGGTTCTCAGAAGGCTTAATCTGAAATGGCAGGTCCGGGGAGATGTCAAGGCTCACCTCACCATTTCTCCCCGAGTCTCGGTCCCGCACATTAAACAAGCCCACTACCGTGCCCACTGGCGTGCTCTCCAGGATAGGGTTGACCAAAGAGGCCAGTAGTACCTCCGGGGCATTGTCATTGGCATCTCCCACCTCCACCTGAATCATACAGTGGCCTTCCATGGCTGGCTGTCCCTGGTCACGGGCTCTCGCATGAATTTCATAGAAACTTGACTCCTCAAAGTCTATGGGACCCAGCACGTGGATTGCTCCACTGCTAGGGTCTAGGCCAAAGAGATTACGCACTACCTCAGATGTATGGTCTCCGAAAGAATAGTCTAGTTGGCCATTGGTGCCCTCGTCTGGATCAGTGGCATTGAGGCGGAGCAGCAGTGTACCCACGGGTGCGTTCTCTGGGAGCCCCACACGAAGAACTGAGGACTGGAAGGTGGGGGCATTATCATTGACGTCCAGCACAATGACAGAGATCAGGGTGGTCCCTGAGCGGGCTGGGATACCCCCGTCCACAGCAGTGAGCACCAGCTGGTGTCTTGCCTGGGCTTCTCGGTCCAGCTGCTGCTCTAGCACCAGCTCTGGAAATAGCTTCCCATCTTTTAGGGTCTTCACGTTCAGAGAGAAGTGGCTGCTGGGGCTCAGAGTGTAGAAGCTCACGGTATTGGTGCCCACATCCGGGTCCTGGGCGCTATCCAGCGGGAATCGGGCCCCAAGCGCAGCTGATTCTGAGATGCGTATCTCTCGCTCCGAGGTGGCGAAGCTAGGAGAGTTGTCATTGAGATCCAGGATCTCTACCTCCACGCGCATTAGTTCCAAGGGGTGCTCAGTCACCACCTGCACGGGCAGCAGGCAGCTCGTACTGGCTCCACACAGGCTCTCTCGGTCAATCTTTCGATTCACTGCCAGAGCACCACTCATCAAGCTCAAGGAAAAATAGTGTCCATTTTCCTCAGACCCCAACCGCAGTCGGCGGCTCGACAGATCTGTCACCTTTAAGCCTAGATCCTGAGCAACATTCCCCACCAGCGTCCCCGGCTCAGACTCCTCCACCACTGAGTAACGAAGCTGCCCGGATACCCAGCCCCAGCAGCACAAGGACATCACGCACAGCACTTGCCATTTCCCAGCGAGCTGTGGGGGTGGCTCAGGCCCCATGACCCAGCAGGCCCTTCCTGGACACTGACTCTGTGCTGTCCTGTCTCCAAGGTAGACCCAGGTCTTGGTATGTAGCAGCTGAAATCTCTTATGGCTCCTTCCAGCCTCTTAAAAACTGCTCCGAGGTCTGTCTGCCTGCAGCAGTTCTTCTTAGTCACCAAATGGCGGGGGTGGTGGGGGGGATGGGAACTGAATCTGAGTGGAGCTGGGGAACAGGGGGAGGAGAGGTGGGCAGGAAGAGCAGATCCCCCACCTCTGCTCTGAGTCTGATTGGCCAAAAAGTCTGTCTGCTCTTAACCAATTATGAAGTCCCCTCGGCCCTGGAAACCTTAGGAACAGGCAAATCTGTGTCAATGAAGCCTCCTACCTCCCCACTCATTTCACGCTGCAGGTTGATTCAGCCCCCTTGGCAGCAAAGTTTGACAGCTCAGATGGTGCTCAACAGGGAAGACAAAGTGGTACAAAACTTCTCAGCGTTCTGTCCCAGCAACTCCCTCAGGACTTTAGAAGCTCCCACTACTTTGCTTAAACCAACAAAATTGTGTCCTTCCAGGAAAGGCAAAGCCCATGTGGACCTCCCCTCCCCCATCCTGCCAAACGCTGCTAAGATGAGAGAAAAGATTTGTTAGGATCCTGTAAAGCCTTGCTCTGACTCTCCATCAATGCTTTGAGGAATCTCAATGTCAGCTCATGGTTCCAGGACTCCGCTTTTCTGAGATCCTTGACTCGAGCTGTGGAATGAGCATAACAGCTCGTGGTAGGGGGAACGTTCCCTGGACTGATCCAGGTCCCCCAGCAGAGTGACTAGAAGCTAGGTACCGTTTCTAGGATTTACGGTTTCACCAATTCAGAACTCTACTTAAAGACTCCCAGAGTGGCTGTCTCTGAGTTCCTCAGCTGTAAACCAGTTTTCGGACATTAAGTGATTTCACTTACATTGCTTTTCCCGCCAAAGAAGTTGTGCTCCCCTGCCCCCATTCTCCTGCATCTAGCTCAAATCTCAGCGGGGACCTGACTGGGATTCCTGAAGACCTGGACTAAAAGATCTCTGCGTGCACCTTGATGCCTCCTTAGCCCCTTGGTTCTCTCCTCTTTGGGCTTCCTGCAGTTTCAAGTGGACAGGTCTTTCTACGGTGGGTTAGGGAGTACTTGATACTGTGGGGCAAACATATTAGTCCCCCTTACTTCACTGGCAAATGGTAACCTAGAGTTAAGGTAGTCCAGAACCTGGCCCCCTCATTCAGGAAGAGAAAGCAACCTCTTGGGTTTAGGTGACTGCCTGGTACATCCTACCATTGTGCAGTAGAGCCTTCTATGCTCCCACGTTCTGGAAGCAGGCTTCCACAATACCCTGACTCTTGATCATTACCTTCATTTCTCACCCTCAGATAAGGGCATAACCCAACCCACAATACTAATCCGTGACAGCTTCCTGGTTATTCACAAAACACTTCAAAGGAAACCATCAACCACACAGTTACCACTCACTATGGGCTCTTGTAGAGAAACCAACAGTCGCTGGGACGTGACCCAGCCATATGCCTGCATCAGAATAACCTTCAAGCGTTGGCTGAGCCTGCAAAGGTCTCACCTCTAGCCCATACAGAAGATCAGAGGGTGGGCAGCTTGGGCGAACAGGCTCCCCTGCCATAGGTGCACTGGGTGACTTCACCATCATGAAGCTATCACTCCGAGTGGGTGCAGAAGCCAATGGTGTACAGCCATGAGAGTGGCCGCCCACATCAACAAACTTGATAGGATCATCTGAGCCTAGCTGGATTCGGAGGATGCCACTGGAAGGAGGAAGTCCCTCCCTCCTTCGAGATCGGGTGAGACAGGCACAGGTGCCAGCAGGAAAACAGGTCACTCCACAGGCAGCCCCACGCAGACACTTTGAGAGCAGTGCCACGAATGAGCCAAAGGAGACAAAGCAAATTGCCACTAGCGATACAGCCAAGTAAAGGGTCAGGCGGGATTCTCCTTCCCTTGGAGCTGAAGATTCTCGAAGATCAGGGACAACTGGATGAGTATCTTCCTCCAAGGACACTAGCAGAGTAACAGAGGTAGAGAGTGGTGGGCTACCACTATCCTTTACCACAATGACCAGCTTCTGTGGTGGGAGATCAGCTGGGATGGGAACTGCCGTCCGTACCTCCCCGGCATAGCGAGAGACCGCAAACAGGCTGGGGTCTGGGGCCTCCAGGAGCTGATAGGAAACCCAAGCATTGTAACCTGAATCCAAGTCCACAGCAGTCACCTTTGTGACTAGGTGGCCAGCACCAACCGATGGAGGCAGTGCTTGAGGACATAAGGAACCAGGTCGGGCCCTAGGACGGAGCACGGCTGGGGCATTGTCATTGAGGTCCAGCACAAACAGACGAACTGTCACGGTGCTACTAAGAGGTGGGTTGCCCCGATCCCGGGCCTGCACCTCAAACTGCAATGTCTGTGTTTGCTCATAATCAAAGGATCGAGTAGCATGAACAGCTCCTGTCTGGGGGTTCAGAGAGATAAAGGAAGAAGCTGAAACATCTCGATTTCTGGGCTCCAGGAGAGAGTAGGAGATAAGTGCATTCAAGCCAGAGTCTGGGTCAGAGGCTGCAAGGGAACAAAGCAGGTCCCCTGGGCGATTGTTCTCAGGAACAAACACCTCATGCGACCTCTGGAAGAAAGAGGGTGGGTTATCATTCACATCTGAAATATTGAGGAAAATAGTCCTCTGGGTACTGAGAGGAGGATTCCCAGCATCAGAAGCAGTGACCATGATGTCATAGCTGGATTTGGCCTCTCGGTCCAAGGGCCCAGCAGTCACCAGGGAGAACTGGTTCCTGAAGGCAGACTTGAGGGCAAATGGCAGGTGGTCAGGAATACGGAGGCTCACGTCTCCATTTGACCCCGAGTCAGGGTCCTGCACACTGATGAGTGCCACTACAGTGCCAGGTTCCGCGCTCTCTGGAAGAGTCCCAAGCTCTGAGGTCACTGTGATGTGTGGGGCATTGTCATTTACATCTAGGAGATCCACCCGAAGGCTGCAATGTTGCTCCATGGCTGGAGAACCCCCATCGCGAGCCCGAATATCAAATTCATAGTAATTCTCACTCTCAAAGTCTAGGGGCCCCTGAAGGGTAAGCTTTCCAGTAGTCGGGTGAAGGCTAAAGAGGTTTCTCACACGATCAGGGGTGTGACCACTGAAAGAAAAGGTGATGTTACCACTGGGACCCAGGTCTGGGTCAGAGGCATTGAGCTGGATGAGCAGCATGCCGGCTGGGGCACTCTCCAACACGCTAATCCTGTAGCTGGATTGCTGGAAGGCTGGGGCGTTGTCATTCACGTCCAGCACAGATACCCGGAGCTCTGCGGTGCCAGATCTCGGGGGGTTCCCTCCATCCACAGCAGTCAGCACCAGGCGGTAGTCTGATTGCTTCTCCCGATCCAAAGGCTTCTCCAGGAGCAGCTCTGGGACAAGGCTGCCGTCGCTGCGCTTCTTGACATCCAGTGCAAAGTGTTCATTGGAGCTTAGTCTATAGCTGCTGATAGAATTGCTCCCCACATCTGCATCCTGAGCCTTTTCCAAGGGGAAACGCTGTCCTGGAGGAGCTGCCTCCCCAATTTCCAAGTCCAGCTGCTGCCGAGGAAATCGGGGGGCGTGATCATTCACATCCACGATTTCTACCTCTGCTCGGTACATTTCCAAAGGCCCTTCGGTTACAAACTCCAGGGGCACGATGCAGCTGGCACTGAGTCCACACAGTGCCTCTCGATCAATTGGATTCTTGATGAGCAGGGCTCCGCTGTCCAAATCCACACGGAAGTGTCTTTGGTTCACCTCTCCAGCAACCTGCAGCCTACGAGCTGACAGACTCTCTGTATCCAGCAGGAAATCTTGGGCGACATTCCCTACAAAAGTCCCTTCCTGTGACTCCTCTGGGACCGGGTAGCGGATCTGCCCACAAACGTAACCCAGGTGGCAAATGAGGAACAAAAGGGGAGCCCCCCAGCAGATTTCTACCCAGCTTCCCACCTTGCGGAGCATTGCTGCTTCCCGCTAGCCCTCTACCTGGTCCTGGGAAGCAGAAGAAGCCGACCCGCCCCAAACGGCAACAGCAGCTGGAGACACCTATCTCTCTTTCGTGGCGCCAGCTCTGGCGCGGCTGGGCCGGCGCCGCAAGGGTTACGCGCCGTTTTTGCTGGTGGCGGGGTAGATTTGTCTGCCTTCCACCACCCGATTGGCGGACAGCAGCTCCCGGGCTCAGCCAATAGGCTGAGCAGAGAACATCCCAATAGCAGCAGGGTTAATGCGTCGCAGCACTGGAGGAAAAAAAAAAACCCAAAAAACAAAAAACCACCTATCTTTTCGCCTTCCTCCCACTTAACAGCATTTCTTTCTATAGGTTTATTATATCTATGAGAGGCAGACAACATGTATGTATGTTCTTTTTTCCCCCTAACACACAAACTTACCCCGCCCCTTTTCGGCTAGGGGGAAAACAGCCAGCCAGAGCCCTAGCAACCTGCAGCCCAGAGAGGAGTAGCCATTTGAGACTGGTCACTTTGTCCAAGCCAGTTGCTGTCATCCACCAATATTCTAAATGGGTAGTTTCTGCCTCAGTCTGATTGTATTAGAGCAACAACTAATTAGAAGCAGTGCCATATACTCAAAACTCTGCCCCTCTGCAGATTATTCAGGAACATATCCATCTCCTTGCAGAAAGACTTAAACATTAATATAGCCAATTACATTTATGCAGTGCACGTTTCTGTTGTAACAGGAGGCGCAGCAGAAACCAAATCTGTCTTATTCAGACACTAGCTAGTGATACACTGAATTACCATTCATTGATTTCAAGGACAGTATAGAAGGAGATGAAGCAAGGTGGAGGGAGCCAGGAGAGGGAGATGTTCCAAATCAGTAAAGAATCAGTGTGCCTGGGAGGCACTAAGGACTAGATCTCATTACCTGGCAGAATGCTAATGTTCACAGATTTAATAGCTTCCTTGAATGATTGAGATCAGCCACAAACAGCACTGTGCCCACAAATCCCCTTTATTTGACACCATGGTAAGCTTGATTTGTTGTTAATTACTAAGAGAGACAGTTTCAAAGGAGCAAGCTTTTCACTTGGCCCCAGGGGGCCTCTTGGAGCTGGAGACTGGATTCGCTCTACTCCCACCCTGATCTAGACCCTCCCAGGAGGCTGGCTACCACCTTGCACACACAGAGAAACACAGATCATCTCATACTGTAGTTACCTGCAAACTATTATCCTAGTGACAAACACATCAGAGCACAGAGAGAAAAATCCAGCCTATCTGGACATAAGATTTCTTAACTCATCTGAATCCTCACCTAGGTCACCAGAGGCTACGAAAACCACCAGCAAAACCCAGGTTTCTTATCCTCCCCAGATTTTTAACCAAACCCGTGACCCTCAGGAATATCCTTCTGACTATGGTGAAGCCAACAACCTATATGGTCCCGAAGACAGGGATCTGGCTTTCTGTGTTCTTCTACCAAAAAACAGCTAAACCTCCTCCCATAGGAATGATGGAGGTATCAATCAGTCTGACCTACCAGGTGCTTGGGGCAGGATTCACTATCACAGTGAATGGCACCACCATCAACCCAGCTGCCTCAGTCAGCAAAAGGGAGGGACAGGCAGAGCCAGGCTTGTCTCATTCCTCTCCCTGACTCCCTACATCATGTCAATCAACAAGTCCTGACGATAACACTACAGTCAACACCTTCCATTTATACTGCCACTGCAGTAGTTCAAGCATTTATCAATCTTCTCCTCAAACATTTTAACAGCCTTTTAACTGTTCTCTCTGTCTTCAGCAGCAATATCCCCAATCTATTTTACTTATGGGTACCAGTATTAACTCTCTAAAACAAAAAACCTAGATGCATCATACATGTACGAGTTCAAAATTCTGCAGTGACCATCATCAATACAGAATAAAATCAAAACTCCTGGGTCTGGCCTATAAAAGTAACTCAAGATCTAACTCCTGCCGACTTGCTGTACTTTATCTCTTGCCAAGACTGTTTTACAAACGTACTTCAAGGTCCAGTAATAATGAAGTATCATTACCCATCTGCATGAAATTTCCTGCCTCCCTTTTAGTTCTCAACTTAACTTCTTAGCTTTCAGCTCAACTTTAACTTCTCAGCTCAAGCATCACCACCTCTGTGAAGTCTTCCTGATTTCCCCAGGCTGGCTTAGGTGTTTCTTTCCCTCTGCTCTGACACCTTCTTGTGTTATGCAGATCTTCACTGTCATTTTTTTTTTTTTTGCATCTGTTTCCTATGGTACTCTATACACCATAATGACAGGAAGTGTGTCTTCTCATCTTTTATGCACAGGAGGATGCTCAATAAATGGTGAATCACTGTCATTATCTCAATAATGGTTATTGAATACTTAACACTTTACATGAATACTTTATATTCACTATGCTTTCTGAGCCTTACTTTTAACTTACACAAACCATTTGGAAAGATGTTATCTTTATTTTACAGATGAGGAGTTCAGAGAGGTGAAGAGACATGCCTAAAGCTAAACAACTACTATGTGCAGTACTAGGATTCCCCCCACTCCCACCCCTGGTTTGTCTGGAAAGAAATAAAGTCTCTTTCTATTAACATCTGAAATGATTTTTCTACTAGCCTGTCATCTGTATGATCATAAACTGGCCTTTTACTGATGCCTTTCATATCCAAGAACTAGACCTCTTGTAGGTCTCAATATTTGCAAGTTCACACCAAAACAAACAGGCATACAGTTGATTATTAGCAGTGGAACATCACAAAGCCTTAATCCTACATACCCCTGACTTGATTTTTTTATGCGAGGTGTGTGATTCTCCCATCTTTACATGGTAAAAACAGCTTTACTGAGATACAGTTCACATACTATACAATTCATTCATTTAAAATGCACAATTTGATGTTTTTTTTTAGTATATTCACATATACTAAAAGGATACAACCATCACCACAGTCTAATTATAGAACATTTGTCACTCCTCAAAGAGGTTCCATATCCACTGACCAGCTCCAGATTTTTTAAGAACAGCTACCCAGATGCTAGTGGTTTAGGAAGATTTTCTCTTTAGGTGACTGAAGCATGTCTTCCTTACGTTGCTCCTCTAGACTTATCCTTTATACCTATGTATTCTTAAAACACATTTACTTATGTATTTGAATATAGTTGACACATGGTGTTACATTAGTTTCAGGTGTACAACATAGCAATTCAGTAAGTTTATAGAGCTATTCTACAGAATATTTTAAGGTTGAGAAATAACAGAATTTTCTAAGTTTGGCCTGGCCCAGTAAGTCTGGTTCTATGAACACCAAAATAACACTCTGCTTCATAAACATGTTAATTGACAGACTGGTAGATTGTAGAGCAGTAGCTTTCAAACTAGTCTGCACATTAGAATCACTTGGGGACCTTAAAAAAATACTGATCCCTGTGTCCCACCCCCAGAGATTGTACTTTAATTGATCTGGGGTGTGGCCTGGGTTTCAGGATTTTTAAGGGGTCCCCAAGAAATTTTTGTGTGCAACCAACTCTGACAGCTGCCTCTTTCTGTCATCTTCCCTTAGCTTTTCCATTTATGCCTCTACTTTGTCATTTTTGGCTGTCACAAGATTTTCTCATTTCCAAGGGGTGTTTGAAATTGCGGGTGGGTAAAAAATAAAAATAAGAATAGCAATAGTAATAAACATAAATATAGTAATAGTAATAATTTAAAAAAGTAATAATAGTAATGAATAAAAAATAATAGTAATAGTAGTAATAGAATTTTTTAACACTTACGATACACCAGGCTCTGAGATTAACTTGGCCAAGGACTTATTGCTGATAAGTATTGGAGCCTCATTTGTCTAATTGCCAAATCCAAGGGTTAATAACAATAATATATTTATTAGTATACTAATATACTTTATTAGTCATAAAATAACAGTGGTTCTCCCACAACTGGAAGTGTGTACAGGTTTCACTCCAAGACAAAAGCCTTGCAGTTACCTGCAACCAGCTTGAATCAATGAAAGCTTTACCTTTCTCAAGTTACAACTTTACCTACCTCTTACATTGTGTGTATGCTTAAGAAAAATAATGCTGGAAGGATAGGGAATAAAACTGGGGGTACAAAAAAAACTTTCAATTTGTACCATATGTTCTTTTGGATTGTCTGGATTTATTTTTAAAATAAATGATTGCTTTTACTTTTAAAATTAATGGTGGTTATATGTTTAGATTTGGGGATTCATGTTAGTCATAATTATTTCTTTATACTTTTCTCTATTTTCTAAACTTTCTATAATATACATGCATTACTACTATAACATAAAAATATTTTGTAAATAATGTACACATTTTTTTCCAGCAGTGTAGGTCAATTAAATCTTGAAGGATGCCTAGAATTTTATTTCTTTCATAGAAAATCATCTGAGAACAAGGTATGGGATATGTGTAGGCAAAGGAAAATTATCATAAACCATTAGTTTTAATGAAGATGTAGTAATCAAATGAAAGATGGACAAATGAGGTACGTACTATATTCCAAGCACCTGTCACTGGTTAGAGATATCAAGCAGCTTGTTCTCAATGCAAATGACACCAAGGTAAGCTCTGAGTGCTGAGATCTTGGGTTATAATTTAGTGCCCCCTTAGCAAGATTGGTTAGTTGTGATGGCAAGTGACTGCTGAGGGTGTGAATTGGGGCCACACATGAGTCAATCAACTCCACACTGTGTGGGTCCACAAACCACACTTTAGCCAGGCCATCCCCTTCACAAAGGCATGATGTTTGATCTAGGCAGGGCAAGGTGAAAATGTGGACGCATCATTGGGAAATCATCTTCTTCACTAAAAAACATCTCCATTCCTTCCTGAACCTGGTGCGGGCATCAAAAAGCATTAATACCACTCTGGAATGCTAACCCTTACCTGTCCAGGAGGGGAGCTCTCTGCACCCAACACTTGCCTATAGAACACCGGATCACAGCTCCGCAGTGTGTTCTGTCGGCTGGCCAGGGGGCTGGCAGCACCAGGTTTCTTCAGCAGCGGGTCGCTGCGGCGTGAGTCGGTGGTGAGGTACACCTGATGGTAAAGGTGCGGTGGCATCAGGCCACCCCGCACGGCATCTGCATGCAGAGAGGATGCTGGTGTTCGGTACAGGGAGCTCACTGGAGCTCGGTACAGGTCCCTGGACTGCTTCCACTTGTAAACTTTGAATATAATCACTCCCAGTACTGTGACTGCGAACCCCACAGAAACCAGGATTAGAGAGAGGAGCAGATAAAAGGTGAGATTTTTATTCTGCTCCCGAGGGGCAGAGCCGGGGGGGAACTCAGCCCGGGCTTCAGGAGAATCCTCGGTTACCGACACAGTCAGGGTTGCGGTAGTGGACAGTGATGGCTCCCCATTGTCTTTGATTAAGACCATAAGAGTCTGCCTGGGCACATCTGTGTCCTGGACTGCGCGGGAAGTGCGGACTTGACCTGTGTGAAGCCCCACGGCAAAAAGGCTCTGGTTGGAGGCTCCCAAGAGGCTGTAGGAGAGCCAGGCATTGTGTCCTGCATCGGGGTCCCAGCCTACTACCCGTGTGACCACATGGCCAGGAGTGGTAGCTCTGGACAGCATCTCCACCGAGCTCCGCCCAGGCCGGGGATATAAGACCTGGGGGGCATTATCATTGCGGTCAGTGACAAATATATTCACGCTGATGTTGGTGGTCAGGACTGGAATGCCCCCGTCACTGACATGAGCTGTTATTTCGAACTCTCGCCGATCTTCATAATCCAGGGGCACTAAGGATGACACAATGCCACTGTCACGATTTATCGTGAAATAGCGGCCCACTAGCCCAGTTTCAGCTCCTTGCTCCAAGAGAAAGAAGGAAAGGCGAGCATTCTGAGGAGCATCTGGGTCCCAGACACTTAGATTTAGTATTGGAACCCCAGGGATGTTATTTTCCTCAACATAAACATCATAGGAGGATTGGGAAGACTGTGGAGGGTTGTCGTTGATGTCAGACACTTGTACCTGCACGACTGTAAGAGCTGAGAGGGAAGGGATGCCCGCGTCTCGAGCAGTGATGCTGAGGTTGTATTCTGGGACAGTCTCACGATCCAGAGCTGCGCTGGTTTTCAAAGTAAAGTAATTCTTGAGGGAAGAAGTAAGGCTGAAGGGGAGACCTGGAGGAACCTCGCAAGTCACCAATCCATTCTCCCCAGCATCCAGATCGATCACGCTGAGCAAAGCAATGACAGTTCCAAGAGGGGCATCCTCGGGGACTGGGCTGTACACGGAGGTGACTGTGATCTCTGGGGCATTGTCATTCACGTCCACAACCTCTACCAAAACTTTACAATGTGCTCCTTCTGGAGTGGCGCCTTTGTCTTTGGCCTGTATGTAAATCTCGTGGAGTTTTGTGTCTTCGAAGTCCAGGCGACCCTTGATTGTCAACATCCCAGTTACAGGATCTAAGGAGAATAGGTCTCGCACACTGGCACGGTTGTGGCTGCCAAAAGAATAAATGATTTCACCATTGGGGCCTTCATCCAGATCGGTTGCATGAACTTGCACCACGAGAGTGCCGGGGGGTGCATCCTCCAGGACACGCGCACGGTACAAAGACTGATTGAAGGTGGGTGCATTGTCATTCGCGTCCAGCACCGTGATGCGAATGGGAAGGGTGGCAGAACGTGCCGGAGTTCCTCCATCCAAAGCAGTCAGCACCAACTGGAGACTTGGCTCTCGCTCCCAATCAAGGGCGCGCTCCAGCACCAGCTCCGCATACTTGGTGCTGTCCTCCCGCGTCTGAACGCGAAGCGCAAAGTACTCATTTAGGCTCAGCTCATAGGTTTGTAAAGAGTTGCTTCCTACATCGGGATCGTGCGCGCTCTCCAGCGGGAAGCGCGTGCCTGGCGCCACGGCCTCGCTAATCTCCAATTTCATTTCCCGGGTAGGGAAAGAGGGATTGTTGTCGTTAATATCCTGGATCACCACTTCCGCGCTGAACAGCTCTAGTGGGGTCTCCACTACCAGCTCCAGAGTTACGGTGCAGGAGGGCAGTGTCCCACAAAGCTCCTCTCTATCCAGGCGGTCATTCACGAACATCTCTCCAGTCTCCCGGTTCACCTCAAAGAACCGTCGGCTAGTTCCGGACAACACCCGGAGCCTGCGGGCTGACACGCTGCCGAGATCCAAACCAAGGTCCGTGACCACGTTGCCCACCGCAAAACCTCTCTCTCTTTCCTCCAGGATCTCATAGCGAACGACGGCAGAAGCCTTGTGCAAAGCACCAAGCAGAAACAGAACTCCCACCACTCTCCCTGTGCTTACCAGTCCGCTCCTCCAGGCCTCTGGGACCATCTCACTCAAAGGCAGTTCCTCTCGGCGGGGTCCGGATCTTTCCGGCTTTTTCGCTGAAAAACTTTCAGCGGGTTAGCGCTTGAGCGCTGGGCGCGGAGTCGGACATGGCTTTCTGGATGCCGTTGATTTGCTCGCCGGCTGTTCAGTCTCTGCCTCATCCCGGGGCGCCGAGAGGGGACGGGCCGCGGCCCGATCTCCAGCGTCTTCATTGGCCGACAGCGGCACGCAGAGTCCCAGCCAATAACTGCACGAAGAATGCGCTAGCGCCCGGCTCTCTGAGCGGGACAATCGCTACGGACAGAAACTTCACTTTCCTTTGGCTTCTTTCCAGAGTTGGGGCCAAAGCGCCTTGGCAGTTATGTGTACATCGGAAACCTACCTTAGCCTGGAAAGCCAACTGCAGAGCGATGAAGCTGGCTGTTCTGCAAGTTTTCAAACCAAACCAAAGCCTATTGTACATTTTAATGGCTGTCTGGAATTGCAAGAAGGGAGGGTCAAACCAAACCGAGAATGATACAACACTGTCTGGAAAAACACCAATTTGGTTTGTCGGAGGGCTGGGGAAATCCTATACAGCTGGACTCTACGTGTAAGTGGGCATTTAGCATTTCTGTGGAAATGTGAATAATTTCAGCTTTATCTCTTACCAAATAAGACTACAATTTTATTACTTCCTCAGTAGACAAAATCAAAGGAGCCATTCTATGTTTGGTCTAATTGTGTTTTATGAAATTTAAAATTCAGGTTTCTTTAAAAACTGGATGTTGTTCTTTAGCTCTCATTTTGTAAGAACCAGGGAGCAATGTGACATTTCCCTACCCCATCCTTCCCAACAAACATAACCTCAATCATAAAGCATCATCTCAAATACTTTCCTTTACATGGTTAATCCATTTCCCAAGATCTTGTGTTCATATGCCACAAAGAGAAGATGCATTGCTAAAAAAGGTAATATCCCCCTTCCCCCAAAACAGAAAAAGTCCAGGCCTATTTATCACCTTTATAAAATGACTGAGATATAGCAGCAATTTAGAGAATACAAAGCCTTTAACCCACAGAATAAAGAGGCTTGAGTTTTCTCCATTTAAGATTATAACTCATGAAACAAACAAAACAGAAATGATTAGGATTATGAATAAGAGAATCAAGTACGAAATAAGTCCGCTAAGTTGTGCATCCTTGCACAAGAAACTACCATCACAGGGTTTCTGAGTTCCTTATCTTACAAAATGAATAAGGCAGGTAAATACCCGGCATAGAGTAAGCCTCAATTACTGATGCAAATCACCCTATTAAATATGAGACGTAAAGCTTTAGAGCCCCTACTATGTCTGTACACCTGTCCTGGACATCACTTGGATGGCATACAGTCCTTTCTGAAGTGTAAATGAACCCGGAGGCAGGGACATAGTCAAACAGGTTAAATAAGTAGATAAGTATGTAAGTATAAAGAGGATATTTACTGAAGAGATGAAAATCCCTTTTGGATCTGTTTCTCCATGTCCTCAATACTTTATCTTTTAAACCCCCTAGGTTTTTTTTTTTTAATGAGTGACACAAGTGGGAAAGTTTATTAAAACTCAAGTATATTCTCCAGATGTTAACCTGAAGAAAGAGCTGCACGCCCCGTACATGAACAGACACTTCTCCAAAGAAGACATCCAAATGGCCGACATATACATGAAAAAATGCTCCATGTCATTTGCCATCAGGGAAATACAAATCAAAACCACAATGAGCTACCACCTTATGCCAGTCAGAATAGCTAAAATTAACAACTCAGGAAACGACAACTGTTGGTGAGGATATAAACCCCTAGTTTTAAATACTGTTTGACAATTGGATCAGACCACCGAGAATCCTGACGGGCATTCAAATACAGAATATACTCTATAGAATATATTTAGAATACAGAATATAGCCTAGTCACTTGCTACTCAAAGTGTGAACAAAGAACCAATAGTATAGGCATCACCTAGGAGTTTGTTACAAATGCAGAAATGCCCTACTCTGTACCTAGTGACCAGATTTTGATTTAACAAAATACCTGTGTGATTTGAATGAATATTAGGGTTTGAGAAAACTGATCTGTGGTTTATTCAGAAATAAAGATTAATCAATCTGTTTTTTCCCATTCGTCATCACTTAATTACAACGTGGCTTTTGAAAACTAGCTTCTAAAAGTCGAAACAGTTTCCCCATTTATAATAACACCCATAGTTTTCTTAAGACCGCTTCATAAGCCAGCAGAAAGAACCCTCTTGGATCCATTTTCCATAGTAGCCACAATGTTCTTAAAAATTTTTTTTGTTAAGATTCTATTTATTTACTTAAGAGGGAGTGTGCACAAGCAGGGAGAGGGGCAGAGGGACAGAATCTCAAGCAGACTCCGTGCTGAACATGGAGCCCAACTTGGGACTCTATCCCACAACCCCGAGGTCATGACCTGAGCCGAAAGCAAGAGTTGGACACTCTACCTACTGAGCCGCCCAGGTGCCCCAATCTTCTTAAAATTTTAATTAGATGACACAACTATCCAACTGAAAACTCCTCAGTAGCATCTCACTGCTCTTGAAATAAAATACCAAATCCTTTGCACAGTATCTAAATTCTCATGCCTTCTTCTCTTGACACTCCATTATACAGTATGGTCTTCAGCCAAGGTTTCTTCTGTCCCAGGGGCTTTACAAAAGGCATTCCTCTCCTAGGGAAAGCTGCTTTCCCTTCCCTCCCTTTGCTTTGCTAATTTCTATGAATCAAGTCTTACTTTAAATGTTATTTCCTAATAGAGGTCTTCCATTAGACCTCAGTTAAAACCAGGATCCTTTGTTATATTCTCTAAGAGCACCTTGTATTTTCCTTTGTTGAACCTAGCATAATTTAATATTTTAGAATTATTTTTGTAAGCATAATGTCTGCTTCTTCCACTAAAAAGAAAAGCTGTAGGAGGTCAGAGACCATGCCCTGTTTTGATGACCACTTATATCCTTGGCATCTAGTACTGTAGGCACTTAATGCTTCCCCCTCCCCCCAACTTTATTAAAGTATAATGGGGGGGCGCATGAGTGGCTCAGTCGGTTGGGTGGCTGCCTTTGGCTCAGGTCGTGATCCCAGGGTGCTGAGATCGAGCCCCGCATCAGGCACCCACTCGGCAGAGAGCCTGCTTCTCCCTCTCCCTCTCCCCATGCTTGTACTCACTCTCGGTCAAATAAACAAATAAAAAAATCTTTAAAAAAATAAGCATAATTGACGGGCACCTCAGTGGCTCAGTCGGTTAAGCATCTGCCTTCGGCTCAGGTCATGATCCCGGGGTCCTGGGATGGAGCCCCATGTCGACCTCCCTGATAAGTGGGGGAGTCTGCTTCTCCCTCTCCCTCTGCCCCCCTCCCATTCATGTTCTCTCTCTACCTCTCTCAAATAAATAAATAAAATCTTTTGAAAAATGAAGTATAACTGGCAAACATAATTATAAAAACTAAAGATATAAACATGACAATTTACTATATTATAAAGTAATTACCACATCATAGTTAACACATCCATCAGCACTGTTAGTTACCCTTGTGTGTGCATGTGTGTGGTGAGAACAATTAAGATACAGTCTCTCAGCAAATGTCAAGTATATACTACAGTACTGTTAACTATAGTCAACATGCTGTACTTTAGAGTTCTAAAGTGTATTCATCTTCTAAGTTTATACCCTTTGACCAACATCTCTCTACATTGAATGATTATTAATACAGCAGTCTTCATGCCAGTGGCCTAGTAATCATAAAATGCACTAAGAATTACACAGAGTCAATTATATGCAGCCATTTTCCCTAGCTGTACGCATTTTTGGAAGATACAACCACACTTTCAAGCTACCAGTGGGCCCAATGAAACTATTCCTTAACCTAATGATTTGAAAAACAAAATACAGTTTGCTAAAGAGACAAATAAGGTGTGGTAATACAACTCACACTAGGGAAAAAACAAAGATAGGAAATGGAACCACCAGTGTTACAGGATCAACACAATTATCCAGCCTCTATCTTCTTTCCTTTCTGTTCTGTAATTTCAAGAGAGCCTCTGATCAATGAGATGCAGCAAAGACAATTTTAAAATAGAAAGTAAATGTATTACAGGTATTACAGGTGTCAAGTGTGAAGCCTTAGCGTCAGAAAGACCTGAGTTCCCATACTGGATATTACACTTAGTAGCTATGTAACCATAAAGTTCTTATTTTTAACTTCTCTTTCATTTTCTTTATCTTTAAAATGGGAATAATAATAGCTCCCCTTGACATAACTAAGCATCTCACTCTGTTAATATTTTAACAGCTTTATACTTAACCAAGGAGTTTATCTAGACAATGACTTTTAGTAAATTTATATTATGCAACCAACACCACAATCCAGTTTTACTATATTCCCATCACCCCAAGAATGCCTTAATCCTGTCTGCAGTCAATCCTTGCTGCTACCCCCAGGCTCAGGCAACCACTGAGTAAAAATTCCCAAGTCCAGGGTGCCTGGCTGGCTCAGTCGGTAGAGCACACAACTCTTGATCTCTGGGTTTTGAGTTCAAGCACCCACATTGAATGCAGAGATTACTTACAAGTAAAATCTTTTTAAAAAAATTTCCAAGTCATTCTTAACATCTTTTTCTACATTTCCACATTCAATTAATTACCAGTACATGCCAATGCTTACTACCTCCAAAATGTATTTTGAATCTATCATTACGTTCCCTCTCTACTGCCACTTCCTGAGTCAAATACCTTAAATACTGTCCTATGACTGGTTACGTAATTTGTAAGGCCAATGAAAAATGAAAATAGGGGGCTCCTTCTTTAAAAATTAAGAATTTCAAGATAGTAACAGCAAGGCATCAGTCCAAATGCGGGGCCCTTCTAAGAAAGGGGACCCATGCGACTGCACAGATCACATGCTCATGAAGCTGGCCCTGTCTGGCACAGAGGAACCTCTCCAAAAATATGTCCTAATATCATTTTTAAATACTGGGTAACTACATCATATTATTATTAATTCTCAGAGTTGTCAGTAATATAAAAAGTGTTCCTCACGGTACTGTTAAATTATTGCATTCAAAGACAAAATGTATGTATTACCCCTTTAAAATCCTAAATATCATCTAGTAATCTTTCAATTTAACCTAATTTGCCTATTTGAGGAATATTTCAAGGTCAAATTAAGGGATTATTAGAGGAGAACTGGTATAAAAACAGATAACCAAGAGATTAATCAAACATATACCACAATTTACACAGGTGGGATATTCAAGGATTTGGTTAATAAGCTTAGCCTTAATATTTACCTGAAGTTTATTTACATGAAAAAATATGATACTTTGATTTGAAAAGATCTATGAATCTTAAAAATATGTTTTATATCCATTCTATCTCCCCTCAGAACAAGAAGAAATTATCTCATCAATAAGAAACAAAACAGAAGATAATAGGGAAAGGGAGGGAAAAATAAAGTAAGATGAAATCAGAGAGGGAGACAAATGATAAGAGACTCTTAACTATAAGAAACAAACTGAGGGTGGCTGGAGGGAAGGTGGGTAGGAGAATGGGGTAACTGGGTGATGGGCATTAAGGAGGGCACCTGATGGAATGAGCACTGGGTGTTATATACAACTGATGAATCACTAAACTGTACCTCTGAAACTAATACACTATATATTAATTAATTGGATTTAAATTAAAAATATTTTGAAACTACAGGGGCACCAGGGTGCCCCAATATTTTGAAACTACAGGGTGGTTCAGTCGGTTGAGCTGAGCATCTGACTTTTGGTTTTGCATCAGGTCATGATCTCAGTATTGTGAGGACTGAGGCCCGCATTGGGCTCTGTGGTCAACAGGGTCTGTTTGAAATTCTTTCTCCCTCTCCCTCCACCCCTCCCCAATACCCCCTGCTCATGCACATGTGTGCCCTCTCTCTAAAATAAATAAATAAAACCTTTAAAAGATATTTTGAAACCAGTCAGTGATTTTAGAGATCAAAAGTTTAAGAGATGTTTACTTCTTCACCTATTTTAATGCTTTCTCATCTAGTCCTGATCACATTAGTACTCTCTTACTGTTTATTAGATCAGAAACTCAAATATGCCAGGAAACTACCTGCAAAATATTAACTGCCCACCTGAAAATCTTCTAAGAGACCTAAATTGTCCTTAGATAAAATTTATTCAATTTTCCCCAGCATACCATTATACTTTGATCTAAATTATTATCAGTTCTCACCAAATGGATAGGCTTGTATAGTTGAATTGTCTCTTTTTTAATGAAGAAAATCATTTCAAAATACATTGATAACTTCGAGAAGGAAGTGTAACTTTCTGAACTTTAAGCCTTCTAACAATACAGAACCTTTAGTACACAATAAAGATGCTATCTCAAATCACTGAGTTAAAGATGAAGTCTTTAATAAACAGTACTGAGACAACTGGACAGCAATTTGAAAAAAAAAGATAAAATTAGATCCATACCTCAGCACACACAAGAATAAAACCCATACAGATCAAGGATCCAAATGTAAAAACCAATAAATCATATAAGTACTAGAAAAACAACTGATAAATTTTTCTGTAACCTTGGTGTGGGGAAAGGCTTTCTAAGCATGACTCAAAACCTAAATGCAATATAAGAAAAGACTGATTAATTTGATTACATAAAAAAGAAAAAAGACTGCTCTGCAAAAAATACTCTAAGCAAGGCTGAAATACAAATGACATACTGAGAAAAAATATTTGCAACTTATATCTTGAGCAAAGGGCTAATATCTCTAAGTATATAAATAACTTTTTTTATTTTAGGACAAGACACTAAGAGATCATATAGTAAACATAAGACATGAACAATTTTGAAAGAGAGATAAACAGACTCAAATATGTGAAAAGATCTTTAAATTCAATCATAATGAGAGAAGCTCTAATCAAAACTACTTTTGAGATTTTTTAAATAATCGCATTGGCAAAAATTAAAAATCTTGACAACATACTCTATAGAGGAGGCTATGGGAAAATAAGCATTCTCATCAACTGGTAGGAATGCAAAAGAATACAACCCATATGGAGGGAAATAGTTATATCTAACAAACCCATATATGCATTTACCCTATGACCTAGTAATCACACTTTTAGGAATATACCCTGAAGATACACCTCAAAAATTTTGAAAATACATATGTACCAGATTATTCATTACAGCATTATTTGTAATTGCAAAAAGATTAGAAACCACCTCAATGGCAAACTACAGATTGACTGAACAGACTATGATATGTACACATATAAAAGAATTTTAGGAAGCTATAAAAAATAAAGATCTCTATAAACTAATATATAATGATTTCCAGGATATAATCCTAGTACAAAAAGCAAAGTGATAACTTATATTTCTGCTCATGTGGAATTAGCCATACCATTATAAGCAAACTTGAACAATGATGAAAATATATGGAAAGATGCTCTTAGTCACTGGCTTAGAAGGAGTGGGAGACCAAAAGAAGGGAAACAAATAAGGTGAGCCCTAGGATCTCAAGTATTTTGCCTGGAGGAATTTTCAAACCATGGGGCAAAAAAAAAAAGGGGGGGAAACCCAAGAATAACAAAGTGGTCTTGCTGAATTTCAGAGTAGAAATGTGAGTTTGGGGAGGCTGAGGCAGCTAGAATTTGTGGAAAAGAGAATGGAGCTATGTAAAGAACTCCAGAAGTCTGGATAAGGATCCCCTGAGTCTCTGGATGAACAATAACCAAGCACGCATAGACTGTTAACTCTCCAGAAGCTGAGCAAAGAAGAAGAGAGCTATTAGCTGAAATTTCTGGAGCTCACACAGGGATGGTAAATATTTGGATTCCATTCAGCCAGAATATAAAAATCATGATGAGCAGTCAAAAAAAAAAAAATCACAACTTAGTAGCACGGCTAACTAGCCCAATGCAAAGGTTTCTAGAGACCTGTCCTAACAAAATTCAAAAACAAGTCTTGAAAAGATCAACCAGATATGCAAATAACTGCCTTCCCAAACAAGTATCAATACTTTTTAAAGAAAGACAACAAAATATCTAAGCTTCCCAGAGCAATCTATACTTTCAACGCCATCCCGATCAAAATACAAATGCCATTTTTCAAAGTGCTGGAACAAACAATCTTAAAATTCACATGGAACCAGAAAAGATCCTGAATCACCAAGGAAATGTTGAAAAAGAAAAACAAAGCTGGGGGCATCATGTTGCCTGATTTCAAGCTATACTATAAAGTTGTGATCACCAAGACAGTATGGTACTGGCACAAAAACAGACACATAGATCAATGGAACAGAATAGAGAGCCCAGCTATGGACCCTCAACTCTATGGTCAACTAATCTTTGACAAAGCAGGAAAAAACATCCAATGGAAAAAAGACCATCTCTTCAATAAACAGTGCTCGGAAAACTGGACAGCTATATACAGAAGAATGAAACTTGACCATTCTCTTACACCATACACAAAGATAAACTCTAAATGGATGAAAAGACATCAATGTGAGACAGTAATCCATCAAAATCCTAAAGGAGAACCTCTTCAACATCAGCCACAGCCACTTCTTTCAAGACATGTCTCCAAAGGCAAGGGGAAAAAAAGCAAAAATGAACTTTTGGGACCTTCATCAAGATAAAAAGCTTTTGCACAGCAAAGGAAACAGTCAACAAACTAAGAGGCTACCCACGGAACGGGAGAAGATATTTGCAAATGACACTACAGATAAAGGGCTGGTATCCAAGATCTATAAAGAACTTTTCACACTCAACACCCAAAAAAACAAATAATCAACTCAAAAAATGGGCAGGAGACATGAACAGACACTTTTCCAAAGATGACATACAAATGGCTAACAGACACATGAAAAAATGTTCAACATCATTAGCCATCAGGAAATTCAAATCAAAACCACAATGAGATACCACCTTACACCAGTAAGAAGGGCAAAAATTGACAAGGCAAGAAACAACAAATGTTGGAGAGGTTGTGGAGAAAGGGGAACCCTCTTACACTGTTGGTGGGAATGCAAGTTGATATAGCCACTTTGGAAAACAGTGTGAAGGTTCCTCAAAGAGTTAAAAATAGAGCTACCCTATGACCCAGCAATTGCACTACTGGGTATTTACCCCAAAGATACAGATGTAGTGAAAAGAAGGGCAACATGCACCCCAATGTTCATAGCAGTAATGTCCACAAGAGCCAAACTGTGGAAGGAGCCAGGATGCCCTTCAACAGATGAATGGATAAAGAAGATGTGGTCCATGCGTACAATAGAATATTACTCAGCCATCAGAAAGGATGATTACCCAACATCTGCATCAACATGGATGGAACTGGATGAGATTATGCTAAGTGAAGTAAGTCAAGCAGAGAAAGACAATTACTGTATGGTTTTACTTATTTGTGAAACATAGGAATAGCATGGAGGACATTAGGAGAAGGAAGGGAAGAGTGAAGGGGGGAAAATCAGAGTGGGAGATGAAACATGAGAGACTATGGACTCCAGGAAACAAATGAGGGTTTTAGAGGGGAGGGGATTGGAGGAATGGGTGAGCCCAGTGATGGGTATTAAGGAGGGCAGGTATTTCATGGAGCAATGGGTGTTATACACAAACAATGAATCATGGAACACTACATCAAAAACTAAAGATGTACTGTATGGTCACTAACATAAAAAAAAAAAAAAACCAACACAGTAGGAAAAAAAAAGACAACAAAACCCAAACATTCAACAATGTAGCATTTATAATGTCTACCACCCAATAAAAACATTACTAGGCTTGCAAATAATCAGCAAATTGTGACTTAAAACCAGGGAGAAAATCATCACTAGAAATAACAGAGGTAATTAAATTAGCAGACGACTTTAAAACAGCTATTGTAAATACTCTCAAGGATTTAAAGGAAAACATGAAGACAATTAAAGTAATGGAGAGAAATCGAAGAATGAAATGGAATTTCTAGAAGTGAAAAATAACGTATATGAAATGAAAACTTCACTAGGTGGGATTAACCGCAGCCCAAAGAAGACCACTGAAGAAGACCACTGAACTTGAAAGCATAGTAACAGAAACTATCCAAACCGAAACACACAAAGGAAAAAATATGGGAAAATATCAACTGGTCTAATATAAGCAAAACTGGAGCTCCATAATTGTGTAGGTGTGTGTAATAATATTTGAATATAGCTCAAAATTTTCTAAATTTAAAGAAAAGCACAGATTTACAGATTCAAGAAGCTCAATGGGTCCCAAGAAGAATAAATGTCGAGAAAAACACATTAAGGTCCACCATAATCAAATTTCATAGATAAAGAGAAAAATTTAGAACCAGTCAGAGGAAAAGAAACATTAAATACAAAGGAACCAAAAAAAAGAAAGACTGTAAAATTCTTATTAGAAACACCACAAGGCAAAACAGAGAGGAATAGTATCTTCAAAGTAGTGAAAGAAAAAAAATGTCAGTCTAGAATTCTATATCCAGCAAAAGTACCTTTTAACAATGAAGGGGAAATAAAGGTTTTTTTTTTTTTTTCAAAAAACAAGAAAATATGTAACCAGAAGATCTATATTGTAAGAAACATTAAAGGAAGTTCTTCAGTCTGAAGGAAAGTGACACCAGATGGAAACATGGATATATGTAAAGTGACAGAAATGATAAATCTGTAGGTTACATGTGAAAACTTCTCACTTTCCTTAAGAGATAATTGATTATTTAAGGCAAAAATAACAACAGCATATTGTGAGGCTAAAAATACTGCAGAAGTAAAATGTGAGGCAACAATAGTACACGTACACACACACACACACACACACACACACACACACACACACACAAAAGGAGAAAAATGGAAGTATAAAGGGCACCTGCATTATATGCAAAGTGGTATAATATTATTTTCATTATATTTATGGTGATAAGTTAAATGTGCATAGTATAAACCCTAGAACAATCACTTAAAAATTAAAGAGGACATGTAATAAATGTTAGAGACAAAATGGAATACTAAACAATACTCAAACTAAAAGAAGGCATGAAAAGATGAATGAAGAAATAAAAAATGGATGGGATAAGAAGAAAACAAAAAGATGGTAGACATATCACATTAAATCTAAGTGATCTGAAAATACTAATTAAAAGTCAGAGAGGGATAAAAAAAAAAGCAAGACCCAAAAATATCCTTCCTACAGAAAATGCACTTTATATATAAAGAATGGTAAAAGATATACTATGCGATCACTAATTATAAGAAAGCTGGAGTGGCTATATCAATATGAGAAAAAGTAGGCCTTAAGACAAGACAGACTAGGAGAGATAAACATCTTTAGTCAATTTATCAAGTATAAAGATTTAACCATCTTAAATGTCTATTTACCCAAGGAAAATTACAAGAGTCACAGAACGACTTTGTATAATGATAAAAGGGTGAATCCTCTAGGAAGACATAGCCATCTTAAATGTGTACATACCAAACAAGAGCACTTCAAAATAAATGATGCAAAACCTGATACAACTTAAATGTAAAGCAGATCCATCATTAAAGTTGGAGGCTTCAACAATCCAGCAACAACTGACAGAACTACTGACAAGTATATTGAAGAAGTGAACAATAATTGATTAAACTTTTTCAAAAATTGACAAAATGACTAATTAGAATACAGAAGTGAACAACACCATTAACTAACAGAACCTAATTGACACTTATAGAACATTCCACCCAAGAGCAGAATACCTATTCTTCGCAAGTACCCATGGAACACTCTGATCATATCCAGAGTAAAAAAACAAACAAACGAATAACAAATTTTTTAAAAACAAAAATCAAACAGAACATATGTTTTGACCATACTGGAATTAAACTGAAAATCAATAACAGAGAAGTTAACAGGAAAATCTCCAAACACTTGGAAATAAAACAACACAGTTCTAAGTAATCCATGGGTCAATGAGTAAGTCTCAAAGGAAATTTAACAATATACTGAACTGAACGAAAATGAAAATACACTTATCAAAATCTGTGGGATGCAACCAAAGCAGTTCTGACAGGTAAATGTAGCGCTAAAGGTAAAAGTTCTTCCATCAGTCAACTATGTTCTGACCTCAACAAACTAGAAAAAGAGCAAAATAAATACAAAGCAAGCAGAAGAAATTATAAAAAAAAATACAAGGTCATAAATCAATGAAATTGAACTAGCTATATACCCAGGAGAAATTAAAACACATGTTCATAAAAGACTTGCAGCAAATAGTCACACCAATATTTTTCATAATAGCCATAAACTGGAATCAACCCATATGTCTATCAATGGACACATGGATAAACAAAATGTGGTTATAGCCATACAATGAAATACTATTCAGCAGTAAAACCAAAGAAGAGCTGACACATGCTACAATATGGATGAATCTCAACAATGCTGTGCCAAGTGAAAGAAGCCAATATAAAAACTACATATTGTATGACTATATTAATATGAAATTTCTACAAAACAAAAAACTGTACAGACTGAAAGCTCATCAGTGGTTGCCTGGGGCTGGGGGTGGAAACTGACTACAGACACAAAGGAAATCTCTGGGGTGAAGAAAACGTCCTAGAACTGGATAGTGGGGATGGTTGCACATCTAACTGAATTTATCAAAATTTGTCTACCTGTATCTTAAAATTGGTAAAGTTTGTGATATGTAAATTATACCTCAATTTATTTAAAAAGAAATATATAAATCAATAAAACTGAAAACAGAAGAATAGGAAAAAAAATCAATGGCACAAAAAACTGGTGCTTTGAAAACTACTAAAATTAGTAAATTGATTAATTGACAAACTCTATCAAGATGGACAATCCAGGGGCGCCTGGGTGGCACAGTGGTTAAGCGTCTGCCTTCGGCTCGGGTGTGATCCCAGCGTTATGGGATTGAGCCCCACATCAGGCTCCTCCGCTGTGAGCCTGCTTCTTCCTCTCCCACTCCCCCTGCTTGTGTTCCCT
The DNA here is from genome assembly GCF_017311325.1 of Ursus maritimus. Classification (NCBI taxonomy): domain Eukaryota; kingdom Metazoa; phylum Chordata; class Mammalia; order Carnivora; family Ursidae; genus Ursus; species Ursus maritimus. The sequence goes on from NW_024426663.1 coordinate 52,697,213, forward strand.
CTCTCGCTGGCTGTCTCTCTCTGTCAAATAAATAAATAAAATCTTAAAAAAAAAAAAAAAAGATGGACAATCCAGGGGCACCTGGGTGGCTCAGTCAGTTAAGCAGCCAACTCTTGGTTTGGCTCGGGTCATGATCTCAGGCTTGTGGGATTGAGCCCCACGTTGGGCTGAGCATTCAGGGATGAGTTTGCTTGAGAATCTCTCCTTCTCCCTCTGCCCCTCTCCCCCACTATGCACACATGCTCTCTCTCTAAAATAAATTTAAAAAAGAAAAAAAGGATGGCCAATCCAATATCCACAGTGAAACAGGCTATCACTACAGATCCCACAGGCATTAGAAGGAATATAAGGGAATATCAGGAACAACTATATGCATGTAAACTCAACAATTTAAATAAGATGGACCAATTGATGAAAAACGATTACTACAATACTAACCCAATATGAAATGGATAATCTATATAGTCCTACAGCTAACAGACAAATTGAAGTCATAGTTTTAAAATTCCCCAAAAGAAATTTCCAGGCCTAGATGGTTTCACTGGAGAATTCATCCAAATTTTTAAAGAGGAATTAACACCAATTCTACACAATCTCTTCCAGAAAAAAAGAGAAAATGCTTTTTAAAAAAAGATTTATTTATTTATTTGAGAGAGAGAGAGAGAGAGAGTGGGGGGAGGGGCAGAGGGAGAGAAGCACACTCCTCACTTAGCACAGAGCCCAACACAGTGCTCAATCTCACAACCCTGAGATCATGACTTAAGCTGAATCCAAGAGTCGGACCCATAAGTGACTAAGCCACCCAGGCACCCTGAGAAAACACTCCCTAATTCATTTTATAAAGCCAGTTTTACTGATACCAAAGCCAGACAAAGGCAGCACCAAAAACTACAAACCAATATCCTTCATAAATATAAACACAAAAATCCTGAATAAAATATGAGTAAATAGAATTCAGCAACATGTAAAAAAAATTACACACCATAACTAAGTGGAGTTTATTCCAGGGATGCAAGGCTGGTTCAATATTTGAAAATTAATTAGCATAATTCACAGTATCAACAAGCTAAAGAAGAAAAACTTAACAATCATATGCCATGGTGCAGAAAAAGCATGAGACAATATTCAACACCCATTCACGATTTAAAAAAAAGAAACTTAGAAAACTAGAGGAGAAAAAAACTAGAGGAAAAAAAGAGGAGATCTTCCTCAATTTAATAAAGTGCATCTACACAAACCTACAGTACACATGATACTTAGGAGTGCAAGACTAAATTTTCCCCCGTAAGATCAAGAACAAAGCAAAGATATCCATTCTCACTATTCTTACTCCACATAGTATTAGTTCTAGTCAGTGCAATAAGGCTAGAAAAAGAAAGAAAAGACATACAGATTAAAAGGAAGAATTAATACTGTCCCTATTTGCAAATGACAAAATTATGTACAAAGAAAATCCCAAAGAATCTGCAAGAAAACTCCTACAACTACTAAGTGACTTCAGCAAGGTCACACGATACAAGATCAACATGTGAAAATCTGTTTTATTTCTGTATACTATGATTGAACATGTAGAAGCTGAAATTAAAAACTCAATGCCATTGACAATTGCTCAAAAAATGAAATTCTGAAGTATAACAAAATATCCACACAGCTTACAGACTAAAACTTTAAAAATTCTGATGAAAGAAATAAAAGAATATCTAAATAAATGGAGAGAGAAACATAATATTCATGGTTCAGAAGACTCAACATAGTAAAGACGTCAATCCCTCCCCACCTCCATTTTGATCTCCAGGTTTAACACTATTCCTCAAAATATGAGCAAGACATTTTTTGGTACTACTGACAAGTTTATTCTAACATATACATGTAAAGGCACAGACCCTAAAATAGCTGAAACAATCTTGAAGAAGAAGAATAAAGTGGGAGGAGTTACTGCAACCGATTTCAGATTTACCATTTAGTTACAGTAATCTACAGAGCATACTATTAGAAGAGAGATACACACATAGTTCAATAAAACAGAATAAAGAACCCAGAAATAGACCCACACAAGTATGGCCAACTTATTTTTTAAAGCCATAAAGAAGATTTATTGGCTTACATAACTGAAGTCCAGAAGTAAGTAGGCATCATTAGTTTGACCCAGGGTCATAAATATGTCACCAAGGAACTGATTTCTTTCCTTTTCTTTCTTTAACATACAATGGTATTCTTCAGGGGTGCCTAGGTGGCTCAGTCAGTTAAGCGTCCGACTCTTGATCTCAACTCTGGTCATGATCTCAAGGTTGTTAGACAAGCCCCACGTTGGGCTCCACACTAGATGTGGAGCATGCATAAGACTGTCTCTCTCTCTCTCTCCTTCTGACTCTCCACCTTGCTCAAAAAAATTGTATTCTTCATGGTATAACTTCATGCTAAGGCAAACTGCCTCCTCTTATGGTCTCACCATGACTGCCACCAACTCCTGTGTATTTCCATGTCCTGAAGAATACAAAAGCATCTTCCTCAAATACCCAGTACACCCTTTCCTACAGCTTTGTTCGGCCAACAAATTTTTGACAAGGTGCAAAAGTAATTCAGCAGAGGAAGGGTAGCCTTTTCAACAAATGGCAGTGAAACCACTGATCATCCATAGACAAAAAATTGACTCTCAACCTAAACCCGACACCTTATACAAAAATTAACTCAAAATGAACCATAGGTGCCCACATAAAACTTAAAGCAAAAAAAACTTCTAGAAGACAGAGATGAAAAATCTTTAGGACTTAGGTCATGTGGACAGTTCTTAGATATGACACTAGAGCATAATCCATAAAAGAAAAACATTCATAAACTGTACTTCACTGAAAATTAAAAGCTTTTGTTTTAGGAATATCCTATTCAGAGGATAAAAAGAAACTGCAGACTGAAAGACAGTATTTCCAAACTACCTAGCTGACAAAGGACGTCTATCTAAAATACATAAAGAACTCTCAAAATGCAAAAAAATTAAAAATCCATTTAGAAAATGGACAAAACAAAAAATAAATTTGTCTCACTGAAAAAGATATAAGGATGGCAAATAAGCATATAGGCATTACAGAATGCAAATTAAAACAAGATACCATACACCTCTTATAACAGGTAAAATAAGAAATCAAGACAGTACCAAATACTGGTGAGAATATGGAAAAACTGGATCTCTCAAACTGTTGCTGAGAATACAAAATGGAACAGTCCTCTGGAAAACAGTTTGGTTGTTTCTTATGAAAATAAAAATACACTTACCATATGATACAGAAATTGCATTCCGGGACATATATGCCAGAGAAATGTAACCTTGAATCACAAAAATTTCTACATGATGTTCACAGCAACTTTATATGTAATAGCCCCAAACCGGAAACAACCCAAATGTCTTCCAGGAAGTGAATGGCTAAACTAACTCTTATATATTCATATAATAGAATACGACTCAGTAATAAAAAGAAACAAATTATTTTTAAAAAAGATTTTATTTATTTGACACAGAGAGAGCATGCGCACACAAGGAGGGGGAGCAGGAGAGGGAGAAGCAGGCTCCCGACAGGGCAGGGAGCCCAATGCAGGGATCGATCCCTGAGATCATGACCTGAGCCAAAGGCAGATGCTTAACCAAATGAGCCACCCAGGTGCCCCAAAAAGAAACAAATTCTTGATACAAACAACAACTTTGATGGATCTCAAAAGCCTGATGCTGAATGAAAAAAAGCCAGTCATGAAATGTTATGAAATGTATGGTACCATTTATACAACTTTTTCAAAATGACAAAACTATAGCAATGGTGGACAGATAGATGGTTGCTAGGGATTAGGGCATAAGAGGGAGTTCTTGGTGGTGATGAAATAGTTCTGTATTTGACTGTGGTAAGGGTTATACAAACCTATTCAGATGATAAAGTTGTACAGCACTATTCATACATGCAAGTGAGTGCATGTATAAACTGTTGGAATTTGAATAAGGTGAAATCTGTGGATTGTAGCAACGTCAATTTCCTGGTTTTGATCTTATACTACATTTATATAAGATGTTATTATTGGGGAAACCTGGTGATGGATACATGGGACCTTTCCGTTCTGTTTTTACAACTTCCTGTGAATCTGTAATGATTTTAAAATAAAAATTAAAAAAGGAAGTGTATGTACTTTTTATACAGCTTAATATACGAAACAATATATGACAGAAGAACTGATATAACCAAAATGAGAAAGAAAAATCCATATTTATAGTTAGAAATTTCAATACTCTTCTGTTAGTGAGTGAAAGAACCATTAGACAAAGCATAAGTTAAGACAGCAAGGCCTCAACAACACTATCAACCAAGAAGACCTAGTTTACAATTATTTAACACAACAAACACTAAAAACAAAATTGTTTTCAGGTATGCAAGGAACATTTCCCAAGATAGACAATATCCTGTGCTGTGAAACAAATTTTAACAAATTTAAAAGAATAGAAACAATACAAAGTATGCTCTTGGACAGCAATAAAATTAAATTTAAAATCAGTGACAAAAAATATTTGAGTAATTCTCAAATATTTGGAAAATAACCAACATATTTTTTAAAATAATCCATAATCCTAAGTCAAGGAAGAAATTGCAAGGTGTATGAGAAAATATTCTGTACTGAATTTTAATGGAAACATAACATCCAAAAATTAGTATAATGTGCCTGAAGCTCAGAGCAAAATTCATTTATTTAACTACTTGTATCAGGAAAAAAAAAAGAAAAAGAGGAAGGTGTAAAATCAATGATCTAAGCTATACCCATGAAAATTTAGAAAAAAGAGAGTAAAACACAGAGTACGTAGAAGGAAGGAAATGATAAAGATGAGAGTGGAAACTAATGAAGTAAAAAGTGGACAGGAGTACCTGGGTGGCTCAGGTGTTATGCAGCCAACTCCAGATTTTGGTGCAGGTCATGATCTCAGGATCCTGGGATCGAGCTCCACATGGGGCTCTCCGATCAGGAGGGAGTCTGCCTGAGATTCTCTCTCTCCCTCTCCCCCCCCAACATGCGCCTGTGTGCGTGCTTTCTCTAAAATAAATAAATCTTTTTTTAAAATGGACAAATAGAGAAAAACCAATGAAACCAAAAGCTCTTACCAAAACCATATAAAACCAAAGAAATTAAAAGAAAAATAAACTCCAGGCCAGTATCATTCATAAACACACATGCAAAAATGTTTTGCAAAATATTAGCATAATGAATCCAGCATCATAGAAAAGTATATAAAGACCAAGCTGGATATGTTCCAAATGCAAAGTTGTTAAACACTTAAAAATTAATTTGTGTCATGTACCATATTAATGAATGAAATAGAAAGGTCATATGATCATTTCAAATGATGCAAAAAAGTATTTGAGAAAATCTGACACTCATTCATGCTTAAAAACTCTCAACAAAATAGAAATAGAGGGAACTTCTTCAATCTGCTAAAAGAGATCTACGGAAACTCAATAGGAGAAGTCTGAATGCTTTCCCTCAGAAAAGATGAAACACAACGCAAGGATGTCCACCCTCACCTTTTCTACTCAGTTCTGATCTGGAAATCCTAGGCAATGCAACAGGGCAACTACAAGAAAGAAAAGACACACAGACTGAAAAGGAAAAAAATGAAACTGCCTTATTTACAAAAAAAATGTTTGTTTACATAGAGAATACTGAAGAATCTACAAAAACCCCTACCAGAATTAATAAGCCAATTTACTAAAGGCTCAGGATACAAGATCAATTTGCAAAAACTAAGTGCATTTCTATATACTACCAGTCATCAATTAGACAAAAAATTTAAAATGTCAGTTAGAATAGTAGAAGGCAATGAGTTTATCAGAATATACAGAAGATCTGCTCATTGGAAAACACAAAACCTTGCTAAAAGAAATTAAATAATTCTTAAATAAATTAGACATATACTATGCTCATGGGCTGAAATTTTCAATCATGCTGTTAATTTTTCCCAAATTGAAGCTATAGATTCAGTGCAACCCTCAACAATATCCAGAAATTTTTTGTTTGTAGAAAAAGTAACAGGATAATACCCAAATTTATATGAAAATTAAAGGATCCACAATACCAAAAACAATTTTGCCAAAGAAAAATAAAGTTGGGGAATTTATACTACCTGATTTCAAGACTTTATTACAATGCTACAGAGATATATGTAGAAGAGAAAGCCCAGAAAAAACCTCATATATATATATGATCAAATAACTGATGAGGAAGATGCCAAGATGACTTAATAAGGAGAGGATAGTTCTCAGCAAAATTTTCCAAAGACACAACTGGAAATTCCTTTGGAGAAATATGAACCTTCACTCTTCCCTCACACCATATACAAGCATCAACTGAAAATGAATCATATACCAAGTCATAAATGGTAAAACAATAAAACTTTAAAATACAGGATAAAATCACCAGAACTTTGCAACAGGCAACAAAATATTTTTTCTTTCCTTTTCTTTCTTTCTTTTTTTTTTTTTAGAGAGAGAGAGAGAGAAAGAGAGTGAATCTTAATTAGGCTCCATACCCAGTGCAGAGCCTGACACAGGGCTCAATCTCATGACCCTGAGATCATGACCTAAGACAAAATCAAGAGTTGGACACTTGACTGACTGAGCCACCCAGGCGCCCTTACCAACTCTTAAGTTGGACATAAAAAATACAAACTATAGAAGAAAAAAAAATGAATAAATTGGGCTTTATCAAAATTACATCTTCTGCTCTTTAAAAGAAACTACTAAGAAAATGAAAAGTGAAGTCAGTCTTTAACACAAGTCATAATTTACATAAAACATGTATGTGACAAAGAAGTCACATCCAGAATATATTTTTTAAACTCTAACTCAATGTTAGGAAGACAAATAACTCAGGTAAACATGAATAAAAGACTTGGATGGACACTGCAAGAAGAAGACACACAAACAGCGAATACACACATGAAAACATGTTCAATATAATTAGTTAACAGGAAAACACAAATTAAGACCACAATGAGATAGTACTACATACTCACTAGAATGGCTAAAATTAAAAAGGTAAACAACAAGAAGCACTGGTGAGAACATGAAGTGAGGTAGTCATACAATGCTGATGGGAATGTAAAGTGGTATTACCACTTTAAAAACAGTTCTGCAGATGCTTATAAAGCTAACTATACACTTCCCATATTATATGATCCAGCAATTGGGCTTTTAAGTATTTCCCTCAGAAACTAAAAATATGCCCACAAAAATATTTGTACATGTATGTTTACATCTTTTAAGATTTTATTTTTCAGAGAGAGAGAGAGCACGAGCACGAGCACAAGCAGGGGGAGAGGCAGGCAGATGGAGAAGCAGGCTCCCCACTAAGCAAGGAGCCCAATGGGAGACTCAATCCCAGAACCCTGGGATCATGACCTGAGCTGAAGTCATATGCTCAACCGACTGAATCACCCAGGTGTCCCTGTTCACATCATCTTAATGAATAACACCAAACTGGGAACTCAAATGCCCATCAACAGGTGAACATATAAACAAATTGGGACATACCTATACAATGCATTATCACTCAGCAATTAAAAAAAAACAAGCTAATACGTTCAACAAGGTGAATCAAGTTCAAAAACATGAAGAACAAAAGAAAACAGACACAAAAGAAAACAGATACAAAAGAGTACATGTTGTAGGATTCCATTCAGATGAAATTCTGGAAAAGACAAAACTAATTTATAGTGACAGGAAGTAGATCAGTGGTTGTCTAGAGCGAAGGATGTGGGGAAATGATTGTGAAGGGGCAAGAGAAAGCTTTTGAAGGTTACAGAATTGTTCTATATTTTGATTGTAGAAATGGTTACAAGGTGCAAACATTTGTCAAAATTCAATGAGCTGTGTAATTTTTAAAGGTGCATTTTAGGGGTGCCTGGGTGGCTCAGTCGTTAAGTGTCTGCCTTTGGCTCAGGTCATGATCCCAGCATTCTGGGATCCAGCCCACATCGAGCTCCCTGCTCAGTGGGAAGCCTGCTTCTCCCTCTCCAACTACCCCTGCTTGTGTTCCCTTTCTCGCTGCCTCTCTCTCTGTCAAATAAATAAATAAAATCTTTAAAAAAAATAAAGGTGCATTTTATTACATATAAATTATACCATAGCAAAACTGATTAAAAATTATTTTAAAACAAAATGCAAAAAAAGCATATACAGGCATTCCTTAGTTAGCACAGGCGTGCAGGACTGTAAAAACGACCATGCAAACTGAAGCTGTGCAAAGTGCTATCTTAACAATCAATGGGGTAAATTGGAAATGTTCTGTGACCTTTAAAAAAGCTTATGAAAACATTAAGCATTCACACAGGGAAGTAAAAAAAAACAGTAAAACTATTATTTATTTAGTACATTATAATCAGAGACATTAGATCAGTTGAGAATTAAAGGGTTGGCTTCTTCTCATCCTGTAACTTACAATACAGAGTAAGCATCTCTTCTGTGCCTTGGAAAGTGGTCATACTCTTTTGTAAGTGTGGATCAACTTCCAATATATTATGTGTCCTTTGACTTTCAAGGTCATGAGGTATCTCTGAGAGTTCCTCTAATGTGAAGTGTTTCTGCTGGTGTCATTTCTTACTGGGACATCTTCATCCTTTTCATCAAAACTTTCTTAACTTCCGCCAGTAAGTTCACCTTCACAAAGCTCCTTTGGCTACACGTCTAGAGACTCTTGAAGGCAGCAGTGTCAGTGTTCCTGGTGTCAGCTACTTCTTTTATAACTCCATTTTTTCACATTATCTCTTTTATTTTTCTTATTAAATTTTTGTTAGCCAACATACAGCACATAATTCCATTTTCTTAAAGACTTTATAAGTAATCTCTACACCCAGTGTGGGGCTCAAACTCACAACCCTGAGATCAAGAGTCTCATACTCTACTGACTGAACCACCCAGGTACCCCTATAATTCCATTTTTATTCAATTTGAATTTCACTGACTGCATTATCACTTTTGCTTCTTTGCTGCACTTACATCTTTGTTGGTCAGTTCCCTCTATAAATTTTTGTAAAATGGTATGTGGATTTATCTCTGGGAGACAAGTAGGCAACACAACTATATGCTCTGCTGTCTGTGCATAACTAAATAACTCTAACCAACCTCTAACAGATGGAAAGAGGTCATGTGATTGGTGACCAATCATGGCACATATCTGTCATATGCAAAAGAGTTTGTGGACTAAAGGGCTAACAGCGACATTTATACTTTGAGCAATTACTCAGTGAAAATGCCATGATAACGGAATTTTTAGTGTGGAAAAACTCCAAAATTACATTTAAGATTTTATTTATTTATTTGACAGAGAGGCAGGCAGCGACAAAGGGAACACAAGCAGGGGTAGTTGGAGAGGGAGTTGTTTTTAGGAGACTGGTATTATTTAAACTGTGGTAACTAAATACATGCATACTGTAACCTTTCAAAGAGAGGACTGCCTCCAGAGTATGTTCCTTTTGTGTAAGAAAGAACAAGTAATAAAATATAAATATATGTGGTTACTTTCTGCAAAAGAAAACACAGGAAGGATAAACCAGAAACTAATGAAATTGAGTATCTACAGTGGGTGGGGTGAATGAGACAAAAGGGATAGGCAAGGAGTGACTTTTTTCTGAGTATACTTTTTAAAAATGGTTTTAACCTTAATTATGTTAATGTTTTACACATTCAAAAAAAGAATACTATCAACAACTCAGGGCACCTGGCTAGCTCAGTTGGTTAAATATCTGACTTTGGCTCAGGTCCTGATCTCAGGGTCCTGGGATTGAGCCCCATGTTGGGCTCCTGGCTCAGCGGGGAGGGTGCTTGTCCCTCTATCCGTCCCTGCTGTCCCCCCTCCCGCCCCATTCCTGCTCTCTCTCAAATAAATATACCTTTAAAAAAATATTATCAACACTCTAATCAATTTTAGGGTGTGGAAAAACTCCAAAATTACATACAAAGGAAGTGAATAAACTTAACCATACTAAAAGTAGCTTTAAAAACAAAGCTTTTGTGTGTATACTTTTGACTATATACCCCGAGTTTAATGAGGCAGGCAAATCTTGAACTCTACAGGGTTTTCTCTTTGGTATGACTGTAACAATTCTGAAGCTACTTTTTGTGCACTTTAGAATTAAGTAAATATATTCATAATTTTGAGAAACAGAGTTCTCACTTTTGGAAAAGAAAAATACAAAGGTAGAAAGAGGGAAGGCTAGGAAGAATCCAAACTTCAGGAATTAATATGAACTCATAATTTTGAAGGTGTGTGTGTTTAGATATGTTTGTGTGTGTTGTGTGTTTCCTTTATCTGCTGAAAAAGTCTAGAAACAGTGATAGCCAATTAGCAATAAGCACACCTACCACTAGATCTTAATTTTTAATTAATACTTTCTAGTAAAAAGGAGCAGGGATAAATGGCTCATCTCATGATTGGAACAAAAGTATAAGATAATTCCGTAACATCTTCTTATGTCAGAAAGTAAGAAAGTGCTCAAGAAAATGACTGGGGTACGGTGAAAGGACACAAAAGCCAGCTCGGAGAGGTCCTCGACTGGCAAAATAATCTGGGATTGAAATAAATCAAATGCAACTAATGAATCATGGAACTTTACATCAAAAACCAGGGATGTACTATATGGTGACTAACATAATAAAAATATTATTATAAAAAATTTTTAAAAATGTAAAAAAAGAAATAAATCAAAATCTAAAATAAATGCAGAACAATTTGGGATCAAAATAAATTATGGTAATAATGCAGTATAACTCACTGAAAAAATAACCATGAACCATAATTGGATAAATAAAACAGAAGGGAAAGCTCTTCCTTACAGTCTAATGCCAACTAATAAATGTAAAAGAAATTATTATAAATGGAGTTAGAAAATCATATCCCCTTGAGTGTGGGCTGGACTAAGAGACACACTTCTTTTGGGGGGGGGAGGGCAGAGGGAGAGAATCTTAAGCAGGCTCCATGCCCAGCACAGACCCCAATGAGGGGCTCAATCTCACAACTGTGAGAACATGACCTAAGCCAAAATCAAGAGTCGGATGCTTAACCAAGCCACCCAAGTGCCCCAAGAGACATGCATCTAATGAAGTGAATAAACCAAAAGTTATGGTATGTCATTTTCAAAAGTAGGTTTACAAAAAGATTGTGACCTCCACCTTGTTTGCCCTCTCTGGCTCTCTCCATTACTTACTCTGACAAAAGCCAGATGTTATATTTTGAGCTGCCCTATGGAGAGGTCCACATAGCAAGGAACTGAGGTAGGACTCTAGCGGATAGCAAGCAAAACAATGGGGCCCTCAGTCCAATGACCCAAGAGGAACAGAATCTCTCTAATAACTATATAAGAGAGATTAGAAGTGGATCCTTCCTCAGTTGAGCCTTCAGATAAGAACCCTAGCTGACACCCTGTTATGAGAAACTTTGAACAGAGACACCCAACAAAGCCATACCCAAATTCTGGATGCACAAAACATTGAGATGATAAAAGCCTGTTGTGTTAAGCCACTAAATTTTGGGTTAATTTTTCACACACCAATGGAAAATTACAAAAAAATGTCTTGTTTAAATATAATCATGAGGAGGCATAAAACAAACCAAAATTAAAGGTATTCTACAAAATAAATGACTTACAAACTCTTAAGTGTATCAGTGTTATAAGGAGACAAAGCAAGGCTGAACTTTACTGTTCTAGATTAAAGTAAACTAAGGAGAGGTGCCTGGGTGCTTCAGTCAGTTAAGCGTCTGCCTGGGGCTCCGGTCATGATCCCAGTGTCCTGGGATGGAGCCCAACGCTGGACTCCCTGCTCAGTGGAGAGGCTGCTTCTCCCTCTCCCCACCACCTGCTTGTGCTCTCTCACTCTCTCTCTCTCTCTCTCAAATAATAAAATCTTAAAAAAATAAACTAAGGAGACATTACAACTAAATGAAAAATTACTGTTAAGTATTGGTAAAGTTTGTAGACTATAGATAAACATTCTATCACTGTTAAACTCTTATTTTCATTATTAAGATTCAGTTATGTAAAAGAATGTCCTTGTTCTTAGGAAATACACAATAAGTATTTAAGAATAAAGAGACATGATGTCTATAACTTACTCTCAACTGGTTCATAAAAAATTGTGTGTGTACACATATATAAATACATATACACTTATGTGTACAAACACACATATATGGGAATGATAAAGAAAATAAAAAGAAAGAAAAAAGGAAATGTAGCAAAATATAAATTAACAATAGGTGAGTCTGGGTAAAGGATATATAGTTCTCTGTGCAATTCTTGAAACTCTTCTAAAAAGTTGAAGTTATTTCAAAATAGTTAAAAAGAAAACTTGCGAGAACTGCAAAACTCCAGTGCTAGGAGAATACAGCACATAGAATTCATGGCTTTTTCCCATGATTCTTTAGTCTTTCAACTTTAATTTTTAAATTTTTCTTTACTTGGTTTTTTTTTTATTTTTCTTCTTTCCTTTTCAACCAACTTAACAATTCCTTTCTTAAAATCTTTTTTCATTTTCATTTTTTTAGTCATAGTCTATCCCTTCATTAGATATATACAAAAAATAAGGTTAAATACAAGTTTTTCTTTCTTTAGAATTTTGGGATGTATATATATATTGTTCTTTCTTTAAAATTTTGGGGTGCAGTTTCCTCTAACAGACCAAAATACACCCAAAGGCTAGTGTATGGCTCTGTTCCATTCACCAGCCTGATCATATTCTTTTTTTTTTTTTTCTTTTCCCCCTGGTTTTAGGTCTCTTCTGATTTGTTTAGCATATATTTCTCTGGGGTTGTTGTTACCCTTTTAGCATTTTGTTCTCTCACTCATCTATTCTTCTCTGGACAAAATGACAAAATGGAAAAACTCACCTCAAAAAAAAAAAAAAAAAAGGAACAAGAGGTAGTACCAACTGCCTAATCAATATGGACATTAGTAAGATGTCAGAACTAGAGTTCAGAATAATGATTTTAAAGATACTAGCTGGGCTTGAAAAAAGCATAGAAGACACTACAGAATCCCTTTCTGGAGAAATGAAATCTAACCAAGTCAAAAAAAAAAAAAGGCTATTAATGAGGTGCAATAAAAAATGGAGGCTCTAACTGGTAGGATAAATGAGGCAGAAGAGAGAATTAGTAATATAGAAGACCAATGATGAATAAAGAAGCTGAGAAAAAGAGAGATAAACAACTACTGGATCATGAGTGGAGAATTGGAGAGATAAGTGATACCACAAAGCGAAACAGTATCAGAATAACTGGGATCCCAGAAGAAGAAGAGAAACAGGGGAAGAAGGTATATTGGAGCAAATTATAGTACAGAACTTCCCTGATCTGGGGAAGGAAACAGGCATCAAAATCCAGGAGGCACAGAGAACCCCCCTCAAAAATCATTAAAAATAGGTCAACACCCCACATCTAATAGTAAAACTTACAAATCTGAGAGACAAAGAGAAAATCCTGAAACCAGCTCAGGACAAGAGGTCTGTAACCTACAATTGTAGAAACATTAGATTGGCAGAAGACATATCCACAGACACCTGGCAGGCCAGAAAGTACTGGCATGATATATTCAGGGTACAGACGAGAAAAATATACAGCCAAGAATACTTTATCCAGCTAGGCTGTCATTGAAATTAGAAGGAGTAATAAAAAGCTTCCAGGACAAACAGAAACTAAAAGAATTTGAGATCACTAAACCAGCCCTACAAGAAATATTGAAAGGGGCCCTATAAGCAAGGAGAGACCCTAAAAGTAACATAGACCAGAAAGGAACTGAGGCAATATACAGTAATAGTCACCTTACAGGCAATACAATGGCACTAAATTAATATCTTTCAATAGTTACCCTGAATGTAAATGGGCTAAATGCCCCAATCAAAAGACACAGGGTACCAGATTGGATAAAAAAGCAAAACCCATCAATATGCTGTCTGTAAGAAACTAATTTTAGACCCAAAGACACCTCCAGATTGAAAGTGAGGGGGTGAAAAACCATTTATCATGCTAATGGACATCAAAAGAAAGCTGAGGTGGCAATCCTTATATCATACAAATTAGATTTTAAACCAAAGATTGCAATAAGAGATGAGGAAGAACACTGTGTCATACTTAAAGGGTCTATCTAACAAGAAGATCTGACAACTATAAATATTTATGCCCCTACCATGGGAGCAGACAATTATATAAGGCAATAAATAACAAAATCAAAGAAACACATTGACAATAATACAATAATAATAGGGGACTTAAACACCCCCCTCACTGAAATGGACACATCATCTAAGCAGAAGATCAACAAGAAAATAAGGGCTTTAAATGACATACAGGACCAGATGGATTCCACAGATATATTCAGAACATTCCATCCCAAAGCAACAGAACACACATTCTTCTCTAGTGCACAAGGAACATTCTCCAGAAGACATCACATCCTGGGTCACAAATCAGGTCTCAACCGGTACCAAAAGACTGGGATCGTTCCCTGCATATTTTCGGACCACAATGCTTTGAAACTTGAACTCAATCACAGGGGGAAAGTCGGGAAGAACTCAAATACATGGAGGCTAAAGAGCATCCTACTAAAGAATGAATGGGTCAACCAGGAAATCAAAGAATTTTAAAAATTCATGGAAACAAAGGAAAATGAAAACATGACTGTTCAAAATCTTTGGGATGCAGCAAGGGCGGTCCTAAGAGGGAAGTATATAGCAATACAAGCTTTTCTCAAGAAACAAGAAAGGTCTCAAATACACAACCTAACCCTATGCCTAAAGGAGCTGGAGAAAGGACAACAAATAAAGCTTAAACCCAGCAGAAGAGAAATAATAAAGATCAGAGCAGAAATCAATGAAACAGACCCAAAAGAACAGCAGAACAGATCAACAAATCTAGGAGCTGGTTCTTTGAAAGAATTAATAAGACTGATAAATCCCTAGCCAGACTTACCAAAAAGAAAAGAGAAGGGACCCATATAAATAAAATTACGGATGAAAGAGCAGAGATCACAACCAACACCAAAGAAATACAAATAATTATCAGAACATACTATGAGCAACTATATGCCAGCAAACTAGACAATCTGGAAGAAATGGATGCATTCCTAGAAACATATAAACTACCAAAGCTGAACCAGGAAGAAACAGACAACCTGAACAGACCCATAACCAGCAAGGAAATTAAAGCAGTAATCAAAAACCTCCCAAAAACAAGAGCCCAGGGCCGGAGAGCTTCACAGGGGAATTCTACCAAACATTTAAGGAAGAATTAATACCTATTCTTCTGAAACTGTTCCAAAAAATAGAAATGGAAGGAAAACTTCCAAACTCATCTTATGAGGCCAGCATTACCTTGATCCTAAAACCAGACGAAGACCCCACCAAAAAGGAGAATTATAGACCAATACCCCTGATGAACATGGATGCCAAAATTCTCACCAAAATACTAGACAATAGGATCCAACAGTACATTAAAAGGATTATCCATCATAATAAATTCCACCAGGTGGAATTTATTCCTGGGCTGCAAGGTTGGTTCAACATTAACAAATCAATCAATGTGATACACTACATTAATAAAAGAAAGGACAAGAACCATATGATACTCTCAGTAGATGCAGAAGAAGCATTTGACAAAGACAGCATCCTTTCTCGAGTAAAACTTTTCACAGTGTAGGCATAGAGTGTACATACCTCAATATCATAAAAGCCATCTATGAAAAACCCACAGCAAATATCATTCTCAATGGGAAAAAACTGAGAGTTTTCCCCCTAAGGTCAGGAACACAGCAGGGATGTCCACTGCTGCTCAACATAGTACTAGAAGTCCTAGCCTCAGCGGACAACAAAAAGAAATAAAAAGGCATTCAAATTGGCAAAGAAGTCGTCAAACTCTCTCTCTTTGCAGATGACATGATACTCTATGTGGAAAACCCAAAAGACTCCACCCCAAAATTGCTAGAGCTCATACAGCAATTCAGCAACGTGGCAGGATACAAAATCAATGCACAGAAATCAGATGCATTTCTATACACCAACAACGAGACAGAAGAAAGAGAAATTAAGGAGTCGATCCCATTTACAATGGCACCCAAAACCATAAGATACGTAGGAATAAATCTAACCAAAGAGGCAAAGGATCTGTACTCAGGAAACTATAGAATACTCATGAAAGAAATTGAGGAAGACACAAAGAAATGGAAAAACATTTCATGCTCATGGATTGGGAGAACAAATATTGTTAAAATGTCTATGCTCCCTAGAGAAATCTACACATTTAATGCAATCCCATCAACTTTTTTCACAGAAATGGAAAAAATAATACTAAAATTTTTATGGAACAAGAAAAGACCCCAAATAGCCAGAGGAATGTTGAAAAAGAAAACCAAAGCTGGTGGCATCACAATGCCGGACTTCAAGCTCTATTACAAAGCTGTAATCATCAAGACAGTATGGCACTGGCACAAAAACGGATACAAAGATCAATGGAACAGAACAGAGAACTCAGAAATGGACCCTCAACTCTATGGCCAACTAATCTTTGACAAAGCAGGAAAGAATGTCCAATGGAAAAAAGACAGTCTCTTCAACAAACGGTGTTGGGAAAATTGGACCGCCACATGAAGAAAAATGAAACCATTTCCTTATACCATACACAAAAACAGACTCAAAATGGGGATGAAAGACCTAAATGTGATACAGGAATCCATCAAAATCCTTGAGGAGAACACAGGCAGCAACGCCTTGACCTCAGCCGCAACAACTTCTTCCTAGACATATAGCCAAAGGCAAGGGAAGCAAGGACGAAAATACTACTGGGACTTCATCAAGATAAAAAGCTTTTGCACAGCAAAGGAAACAGTCAACAAAACCAAAAGACAACCGACAGAATGGGAGAAGATATGTGCAAATGATGAATCAGATAAAGGGCTAGTATCCAATATGTATGAAGAATTTATCAAACTCAACACCCAAGGAACAAATAATCCAATCAAGAAATGGGCAGAAGACATGAACAGATATTTCTGCAAAGAAGACATCCAAATGGGCAACAGACACATGAAAAAGTGCTCAATATCACTCAGAATCAGGGAAATTCAAATCAAAACCATACTGAGATACCACCTCACACCAGTCAGAATGGCATATATATATATATATATATATTTAAAGATTTTGTTTATTTATTTGACGGAGAGAGAGACAGTCAGTGAGAGAGCAAACACAAGCAGGGGGAGTGGGAGAGGGAGAAGCAGGCTTCCAGCGGAGGAGCCTGATGTGGGGCTCGATCCCAGAACACCAGGATCATGCCCTGAGCCGAAGGCAGACGCTTAACAACTGAGCCACCCAGGCGCCCCCAGAGTGGCTTATATTAACAAGTCAGGAAACGGCAGATGTTGGCAAGGATGCGGAGAAAGGGGAACCCTCCTACACTGCTGATAGGAATGCAAGCTGGTACAGCCACTCTGGAAAACAGTTTCACAGAAAGTTTAAAATAGAGCTACCCTATGACTCAGCAATTGCTCTACTGGGTATTTACCCCAAAGATACAAATGTAGTAATCCGAAGGGGCACATGTACCCCAATGTTTATAGCAGCAATGTCCACAAAAGACAAACTATGGAAAGAGCCCAAATGTCTATCAACAGATGAATGGATAAAGATGTGTTATAGATATATGCAATGGAATATTATGCAGCCATTAAAAAATGAAATCTTGCCATTTGCAGTGACGTGGATGGAACTAGAGGGTATTACGCTAACTGAAATAAGTCAATCAGAGACAGACAACTACCATATGATCTCACTGATATGTGGAATTTGAGAAACAAGGTAGAGAATCATAGGGGAAGAGAGGAAAAAATGAAACAAGATGAAACCAGAGGAGACAAACCATAAGAGACTCTTAATCTCAGGAAACTGAGGGTTGCTGGAGGGGAGGTGGGTGGGAGGGATGGGGTGGCTGGGTGATGGACATGGGGGAGGGTATGTGTTGTGGTGAGCACTGTGTATTGTATAAGACTGATGAATCACAGACCTGTACCCCTGAAACAAATAATACATTATATGTTAATAATTTAAAAATGCAAAAAAAAAGAAAAAGAAAACTTTCTGTGAAGGCACCTATCAACATTATAAACCTATTTATTCTTTGATCCACCGATTCTACTTTTGGGAATTCATCCCACATTTACACTGCACACGCACAAAATAATATAAGTACAGCACTATTCAATGCAGTTGTTTGTGATACTCAGAGACTAGGAACATCCCAAGTGTGAATTTATTTACCAGGATACTGATAAACAGCACAATGGAATACCAAAAAAAAAAAAAAAACCCTCTCTTACGTATTATTTTTTTTAAAGATTTTTATTTATTCAACAGAGATAGAGACAGCCAGCGAGAGAGGGAACACAAGCAGGGGGAGTGGGAGAGGAAGAAGCAGGCTCATAGCAGAAGAGCCTGATGTGGGGCTCGATCCCATAACGCCGGGATCACGCCCTGAGCCGAAGGCAGACACTTAACCGCTGTGCCACCCAGGCGCCCCTCTCTTACGTATTATTATGGAAAGATTTTTAAAGGATACATTGTGGAGTCATGAACTCAAGATGGAGAACAGTGTATCTTTTTTGTAAGAATCGTGGAAAATATATATGTCCATATTTGCCCCTATCTGTATAGAGAAATGCTAAAAGGATAAACTAATAAATTGTATGGGGTCAAGAGAAAATAGAGGTAGAAGAGTAAGTCAAGAATCGGAATAAGACAATATATACCTATTACACATCCTTTTGATTTTGAACCATGTAAATGTGTTTATCACAAAATAAAGGAAAATTACTAAGATTGAGGTAGATGGCAGACCTAAAAGCATTTGAGTCCTAAAAGGACTCAAATGAAAAGATGTCCCTGAAATATTATTAATTGGGAAAAGCAAGTTGCAGAACAGCATATTTATTATAAAGTGATCCCTGTTATGCAAAAACGCACATACACATCTACATATACAAAAAATGCCTGGAAGTATACATAATCAGATATTAACAGTAGTGACCTCTTCGGGGTGAATCTGGAGGCAAGAATGGGTGGGGGGGAATCTGATGTTTTCTTTTTTTATCTTTTTAAATTGAACTATGGTTTATATGCCGTGAAGAGCAAGGATCTTGAGTTCAATGAGTTTGGGCAAATGATGATCCAATGAGCTCAAGCACTGTTACAGGCCTTAAAAATACAGCATAGAAAATAATAAATCCTTGCCATGAAGAAGCTTATATTCTTGTTAGGGAGAGAAAGAGAACACAGTGAGTAAAAAGCAAATATATGTCAGATGAAAGTCACAATACAAAAATTATCATCTTTTAAACATGGTTATTAAGGACTGTAAAGGGTGCCTAAGGAATGTGCGGGTATATCTTCCAAGTGTATTAGTAATATTAAAATCCAACAATTTTATTATTATTGCTATGCACCCTTATCCCAAATGTTCCTTCTCTGAAATTTTGCTGTAAGCCAACAATAGATGGTGAAAAAGTACTGGTCTTCAAAATTCACATGAAAAATAAACAATCAAGTGAAAGAAAATTAAGCAACAACAAATTAAAAGAGCCTGGTAAATTGTAATCCAAACACAATTCCAGAGGCAGAAAAGAACTGGGCACCAGAACTAGTCTGAAAAGTAGGGTGAGCATGAATTAAACACCAAGGTTCTCTGGGTGTTGTTTGAGATTTGAGAATCTCAAATAACTTGTTTACAACTCCTACTTTCTCTGTGATCTACCCTTCCACAACTCACAAATGGTACCTTTGTCCATCCAGTTCCTTAATTCACAAATCTGGAAACGATTCTTAAACACCCGCCCTTTCATCCACTGTATTTATTCAGTCAACGATTTATAATTGTGAATCTACCAGCGGCCAGGCAATGATCTTTCCCGACACTGAATAATATAATAAAGAAAATAGTCCCTGACCTTAAGTTTACGTTCCACCATTCCACTACTGTCTTGTTGTAACTATTTCCTAAATATATCTCCAATCCATCCATTTGTTTCTACATCCACTGCCTTCCCTTTAATCCAATCCAGTACCATTTCTTATCAGGAACACTGCCATAGTCTCCCATCTGTTCTCCCTACTTCCATTTATTACCCTCATAAATCAATTTGCCACACAGCAAACTAGAGAAATCTTTTAAAAATTCAAATTGTATCTTGTCACTGCATTGTTTAAAACCATTCAAAAGCTCCTAGGTATGAAAGTACTTGAAATAAAATACAGCATCTTTAATATGGTTTACACAACTCTGCCCTGTAATAGATGTACCTCAAATACTTATTTATCATTTTTAGCCTCCCTAGACTTTTTCAATTGCTCACCTTTTTTTAAAGGACCTTTACACCTACTATATGCTCTCTCAATTTCTCCTTTAATCTCCTTGTTACCTACCTAACTTCTACTCATCTTTCAGATCTCATGCTAAATTTATAACTTCCTGAAAGAACCTCTCCTTGACCCTCCCAAAGTAGGGGAGGCCTCCCTATTACAAGCTCTCTTAGCATCCTTGTTTTTCTCTTTGGAGGCATTTATCAGACTTATTAAAGACCATACCTTAGAAAGGGACCCATTAAGTCAGGAATCACATTTGCCTTGTTCGTTGGTGCATCCTTGGAACCTAGGACAGTGTTTCGCATGTAGCAGGCACTTAATAAATATTTTTATATAAATGAATGAATGATTCAACTACCACTAGACTTGGGGAAGACATTAGTGTTTACTTTGTTTTTGGATGGGTTCTTCCAACCTATATATTTCAGAGAATGGATGCCTGAACTTAAGTGGAGGTGGCTTAAGCTTATACTATACTCTTTTTACATTATATTCTCATACAGTATGAGAATAGAGTACATTGCGCTTCTTGTTTTCCAAAACCATATAAAGTATACAAAAATCAATTTTTTCTGTAAGCCATCAACAACTGGAAAATGAAATTAAAATATATTTTACAATAACATCCAAAACCATAACATACATAGGAAAAATTTAATGGAAGATATACAAGACCTCTACACTAAAAACTCTGAAACATAGCTAAGAGAAGTTAAAGATCTGGGGCGCCTGGGTGGCACAGCGGTTAAGCGTCTGCCTTCGGCTCAGGGCGTGATCCCGGCATTGTGGGATCGAGCCCCACATCAGGCTCCTCCGCTATGAGCCTGCTTCTTCCTCTCCTGCTCCCCCTGCTTGTGTTCCCTCTCTCGCTGGCTGTCTCTATCTCTGTTGAATAAATAAATAAAATCTTTAAAAAAAAAAAAAAGAGAAGTTAAAGATCTAAATAAATGGAAATATAACACCATTCTCATCGGTTGTCTCAATAGTGTTCAGATGACCTCTCTCCCAAAAGATTTATAGATTCGGTGCAATTCCATTCGAACCCCTTGCCGTCTTTTGCTCTCCGGAAAGTGAGAAAATGACTTTTATTTGGGAAGAGAAAGGATCATGAATAGTCAAAACAATGTTGAAAAACAAGAAAAAATATGGAAGATTTACCTACCTGACTTCACGACTTAACATAAAGCTACAATAATCTAGACAGTGTGGTTGCGGAAAAAGGACAAAGAGATCCATGGCACAGGACAGGGAGTCAAGAAATAGACCCATTTGTACCAAATGATTTTCAACAAGGGTGCCAAAGCAATTCAATAGGAAAAGGAACATCCTTCCAACAAATGATGTTGGAAAAACTGGGCATCATATGGAGAAAAAGAACCTTGACTCATTGAATTGCTACCTCATATCACATGCAAATAACAGTTTAAAAACAAGACAAACAGAAGAGTCAACAGATGTCAAATAAGTGTCCTTCGCTCACCAGGAATATTCAGGGCCTTCCCTAACACACTGCTAGAGAAAATACTACACAAGACAAAGCTAGTATATGCAAGTGAGACATAGTTGTTGAGATGCTTGACTTTTCTTGGTTTCCAAGCTTTAACTCTTCGGGTGAGCAATGGAATCTGGGTTGAAGATGCCAAATTATCTAATTTCCTGAATTCCTTTTAGAGACCAACAGCCAGGGAGCATTTACAATAAAATTAACACAGCTTAGACAACAGAATCCATACCAATAAGGAATCCTACCAAGACTAACCAGACATAATTTCATACATCTTACTAATATTCTTTAACATGACTTACCAGTAATTTTCCTTTCACTCTTTTCAGCTTCCTTATTACCCACTTTACCTAAATGTACTTTCTAATAGTTAATATTTCTTCTTCCTTTTATATTTTATATTTATATAATTTTATATTATATATTTCCTTGTTATATTTTAGACTGCAATCTTCCAAACCACTGACAGTGATATACAGGGAATTTTATATGCAAATGCTATTTATAATTTTTCAAGTGTTTGTAAACTGTAAGTTGAGTGAAATGCTATGCTAACATTATTCAGATCCACCTGATTACATGGAACTGTCCCTATCCAGCATTCTGCGCTACCTCGAATTCATTTAAAGTACCCCAATTGGCCACAAGGGAGAAAAATATACCGCTGTTAGGTCCCAGGTCAGGATCTGAGGTGTAGACTTGGGCAGTGGAGGTTCTGGGAGGGCTATTCTTGGCCATGTGGACCACCAGGCGGCCTGGTGGAAAACTGGCCTGTTGTTGATGTCACCAACATGTAGGATGGCATTTCTGCTGGAGGAGAGAGGTAACCTGTTTTTGTCTATGGCCATGATGGTAACATTGTACCCTACGGTCAGCTCCCAGTCCAGAACCCCATCTATTGCAAGCATGTAGTATTTATCTGTAGAAGATTCAATTCTGAATCTATACCAGACATGTGACCTCTCTTTTTCTGCCGAATCTGGATCCTGTGTTTTAAACAGAGTCATTACTGTTGAAGGTACAGAATCTTCAGGAATCATTGTAGAAAAAGAAGTAAAAATCAGCTCTGGGACTTTGTCATTATTATCCAGAATTTTGATCTCAACTATGCTAGGCAACCAGTCCTCCCTTTCCACCATTCCTCGCTTCCAAAACCATGGAACATTTTTTAATCTCATCATAGTCCAATGTACTTAAAGTTTTCATCTCACCACGATTGTGATCAAGATTAAACTGGATTCGAATACTCTGGGCTATAAAGACATATCTGATACCCACACTGCTACTCTCATATGGCTCAGAGGCCCTCACCCTCACCAGGGAGGTGCCCAGGAGGCATGTCTTCTCAAAGGCTGAGCCCAGATACATCCTGGCTGAAACTGAGGAGGGGGGTATAGCTGCATTGACTGTCAGGGTGGGGATCTGAGCAGTACTGCTTCAGGGCCATCTTTGCCATCTAAGGCTGTCAGGCTAAGTCACATGAGTTTTGTGTTTCCTAGTCTGTGGCTTCTCTAACACAGGCTCAACATATTTGTTTCCACTGTTGGTCTCTGTTACTTCAAAGACAAATAAAGTGTTGCTGCTAAGGTGGCAATTTTGTAAAGGAATAGCTTCCAACATCACTATCTTCTGTAGGTTCTATTACAAATCTTGCCCCAAGCTGGGTCAATTTAGATATTTGAGTCAGTAACACTCCTGATGAACTTGGGAGTACTACCATTGGCAACTTGCACATCTATATTAAGGTGGAAAACATTTAAAGGATGTTCAACTACCATTTTAAAACATTTGATACAAACTATGGTATATGGACTTATATGTTCCAGCTCCATCCCGTGACAAGTTAAGTGTCTACTTTCTTCACTCAGAGTGAACTATTCTTTTTCCACATTAATCCACAGCTTCTGAACAATCAAGTCCTGGACACCCAGCCCCATATCTTTGGCAAGGTCCCATGAGGAAAGTCACCCAGCAGGAACCATTACAGATCTCCTTGTTAATCTCTATTTCCACATTGACTCACAGCAGCGCTCTGAGTCCCGGCCTCAGGACTGCAGCCTGAAGTAATGAGAGCTCAATGTTCTGGAGAGTTGAGAATGAAGAGAAAGATGCTTCTCAATGGAATTTTCAGGCTGAAAGGTAGTAGTAGTACAGCCTTATCCATCCAATTAAATATTCCTGGGAATTCATAGGCTCAGTGACTCCACCATACAAGGCCAAAGTGATGACTTTTTAAAAATATTTTCTTGATACTTAAGTAATTTTTAGGCTATCTCTTCTCAAAAACTTTTTTTTTGTATGGAAGCTTTATTTTTTTCATATACACAGTCTCAGGATTAACTACTAGCTGGATCTTCAGCTGCAAATATATAGAAAGCTTCTAAGAAGTTACACAATATGAAAAGTTTATGTATTAAGGCAACTATTTATTTTTGTATCCTTTGAGTAAATACCTAGTAGTGCCATTGCTGGACCATAGAGAAGTTCTATTTTTAATTTTTTGAGGACCCTCCGCACTGTTTTCCAGAATGGCTGCACCAGTTTGCATTCTCACCAACAGTATAAGAGGGTTCCCCTTTCTCCACATCCTCACCACCATCTGTTATTTCCTGTGTTAATTTTAGCCATTCTGCCAGGAGTGAGGTGGTATCTCATTGTGGTTTTGATTTGTATTTCCCTGATGATGAGTAATGTTGAGCATCTTTTCATGTGACTGTTAGCACAACTGGATGTCTTCTTTCTGGATGACTGTTCATGTCTTATGCCCATTTCTTAATTGGATTATTTATTTTTTGGGAATTGAGCTTGATAAGTTCTTTATAGATTCTGGATACTAGCCCTTTATCTGATAGGTCATTTGCAAATATCTTCTCCCATTACATTGGTTGACTTTTAGTTTTGTAAATTGTTTCTGTCACTGTGCTGAAGCTTTTTATCTTGATGAGGTCCTAATAGGTCATTTTTGCTTTTATTTCCCTTGCTTCCAGTGATGTGTCCAGGAAGAAGTTGTTGCGGCTGAGGTCAAAGATGTCGCTGCCTGTGTTCTCCTCTAGGATTTTGATGGGTTCCTGTCTTATACTTAGGTCTTTCATCCATTTTGAATTTGTTTTTGTGTATAGTGTAAGAAAGTGGTCCAGTTTCATTCTTCTGCATGTGGCTGTCCAATTTTCCGAACACCATTTGTTGCAGAGACTGTTTTCCATATAGTCTTTCCTGTTTTGTCAAAGATGAGCTGACCATATAGTTGTGGGTCCGTTTCTGGATTTTCTATTCTGTTCCACTGATCTATGTAAGAGACCACTTTCTAATCACTGAACTGAAGCCTTTTACTGAATATTTAGAAGGAATAAATCATTGTGTAAAATGCTTCAGAGACTTAAAGATGAACTAAGAAATTATATTTGTCATTAATGACATTCATTATATATAGATCTTTTTATAGATCTTTTTTATAGATCTTTTTTTTCTCTAAGAGAAATTGCAGAAGTATTGATTTCTTTCACATATAAATTATCTTGAGTCTCTGGGTAATCTGATGACAATTTCTTCACATCTTCTTGAACCAGAACTCTTCCCATCTGGTATCAAGGAAACTCATCCTCTATCAAAGATTTTTTTCAATTACCTTTGCCACAGGCTATCTTTTCCTACTAATATTTTAAGACCCCTAAACAATACTTCCTTTTATTGATAACTTGTCATTAGATATGGTTTCCTAAAAATGAACTCTTAACTCAGGGGAGTAAATCTGTCCCTTTCCTAATATATACACTACTTTGATCAATATCCCTTCACACTGTTTGCTTTAAAATTTTTTAAAACAGCCTTATTGGGGTATAGTTGATACACAAAGAACTACACATATTTAATGTGGAGGTGTTTAATTTTTTGGACTTGGTATCTTGCATGAAGAAAAAGCAGATTTTTCACCAAATTCAATTCATGATCACAGCTACACTGTCACATGTAACTGAGAAAACTGATACAGACCACTCATTTATCATTAGCCCCTTAGTTCAATTTAAAATGATCTATGGGTTGCACAGTCTCAACAAGCTGTACGGTCTCACCAAGGATCCTCGTCTATTTCTGCTTTAAACAGCATAATATCTCTTCTAGAGTGGATGTGGGAGAAGATTGTCTGTTCATAGATTATGTTTCAACTTTAGGTGCTATGAAATAGTGAAGATGCAACTTTTAAATTATAACTGAACATTTTAACTTACTAGATTAAGTGAATGCAAACCCACCACTCTTAACACATAGGAAGATAAGCCAAGTTCTCATTGTAATTTCATTACTGGAACCAGCACAAAAATAAACATCGAAATTCATTGCCTAGTTACTCTAAAAAAAATAAACAGATATCTTAATCACCAATCCTAAACTACCAACAAATATCATGAAGCTAACACTGACACTTTACATTAAATACATTATGTTACGGGTCCTGGATCAAGACCCGTATCATGCTCCCTGCTCAGTGGGAAGTCCGATTCTCCCTCTCCTACTCCCCTGCCTATGCAAGCGTGTGCTCAAATAAATAAATAAATAAATAAAAACAATACATTAGCTTAAATTCTCATGTGGCCAAAACCAAGTAACTCCTGCTTTCAGCTTTTGATGATCCACTCTCCAGTTAAATCATCCTAGCAATCTTAATGGAGTAAGTAGGTCCTTTAAACAAGAAATTGTATAGGAACCTTGTTTAGGTTTTACTATGGTTAAGAGAAAAACTGGGGTGCCTGGGTGGCTCAGTCGGTTGAGCATCTGTCTTCGGTTAAGCATCTGTCTTCAGCTCATGTCATGATCCCGGAGTTCCAGGATGGAGCCCCCCATATTAGGCTCCCTGCTCAGCTCAGCAGGGAGTCTGCTTCTCCCTCTGCCCCGCACCCCACTCGTGCACTCACTCTGTCAAACAAAAATCTTTTAAAAATTTTCCCATGTCATTTTAAACTGTCTAAAATAAAAAGAGAAAAATAACACTCATAAACTATCCCATCCAAAACAATGGCTCCCCATATTTTATGACCCCAAACAGGGGCTTCTCAATCAATAATGTGCTTAGGGAGATCCTTTGCCTTTTCTGCCATGTGAGGACACAGCCAAAACTCTATGATCTACAAGAAAGCCCTCATCTGACCATCCTGGCACCCTTATCTCAGAACTGCAGCCTTCAAAACAGTAAGCAATGCATTTCTGCTGTTTACAAATCATCCATCACATAATCCCCCTAGGTGAAGGGGATCAATTGATACAAACCAGTTATAAAATAAGTCATGGGGATGTAACATACAGCAAAGGGAATATAGTCAGTAACACTGTAATGACTCTGTATAGTGACAGATGGTAACTAAACCTATTGAGGTGATAATTTCATTATGCATAATAACACTGAGGAGCACCTGGGTGGCTCAGTTGGTTGACTGTCCAACTCTTGATTTTGGCTCAGGTCATGATCTTGGGAGTCACGGGCTTTGCACTCAGCTCAGAGTCTGCTAGAAATTGCCTCCCTCTCCCTCTGCTCCTCCTCCTGCTCATGTGCTAACATATAAAATCTTTAAAAAAAATACTAAATCACTATTTCATGCACCTGAAACTAATATAATACTGTGTGTCAATTATAATCTAATTTTTAAACAAGTTTAAAAAACAATGTATTTAAGAACTTAGTGTTTTTTTTTTTTAAAGATTATTTATTTAAGAGAGTGAGCGAAAGAGCACATTAGCAGGGGGAGATGGAGAGGGAGAAGCAGACTCCCCTACTGAGCAGGGAGCCCAACGTGGGGCTCAGTTCCAGGACCCTAGGACCATGACCTGAGCCAAAGGCAAACACTTAACTGACTGAGCCTCCCAGGTGTCCCTAAGCTTTTTAAATTAGCTTTCACAAAAACTTTAGAACAGTTTTACTTCCACTCACAGGTCAACCCATTAGACAACCAGGAGAAATAAATAAATCATTATTACCTTTCCCAACAGAGTATCAAGTGTGCTGATACTAAAAGCTTAACTCCTTTTTATATCAACAACATAAAAAATGGCTACCATTAATTACCTATTACGAATCAGATGGTTTATATGTTATCACTCGTCCTCACCACAATCTTTCAAATTAGATATTGTCCCAATTTTGCTGAAGCTGACATTAAATAACTTGCCAATGGTCACAAAATTAGTAGTTACCTCATTGCAAACTGCTACTTTTCTATTAAACTACATCTTAGAATACCAATAGCAGGTAATCCTCAGAGCACACACATTTGTTCGTTCACTCAACAAATTAATGAAGCCTATTTAGTTCACCTGGAAGCATTAGTTCACTGATTCTTGAGATTCAGCTTAAGGGTCATGATTGTTCATTGCCATTTTAGTGATTTGTCTCTAAATCAGGTTAAGTGAACAGAAGTCAGCATAACTGAACTATAGCAGTTTTCAAATAATTTTTATTGTGTGTTATGTCTTTCATTGAATTGACCACCATGTAAAAACTGGCCTTGTGATAAACATTTTGATAGCTTTTACAAAACAGGAGGTCATACCACCCTCTAATTCCATTGATTCCATTTTTTTTTAAGATTTTATTTATTTGTTTGACAGAGAGACACAGCAAGAGAGGGAACACAAGCAGGGGGAGTGGGAGAGAGAAAAGCAGGCTTCCAGCTGAGCAGGGAGCCCCATGTGTGGCTCATTCCCAGGATCCCAGGACCCTGGGACTATGACCTGAGCCGAAGGCTTAACGACTGAGCCACCCAGGTGCCCCCACCGATATCATTTAGAAAGCTCTACTTAAGTTCCATTTGGAATTTAAGGTCAATACAAAATTTGCATTTTTGGGTAGACTCAAAAACTTCCTTTTAAAAAAATCAGACAAATAGAACCACACTATGTTTCCTTTTTTTTCGTACTGGCTGTCACAAAGCAAAAGTGACACGTCAATTCATTAGCAGCAACTATCTCATTTTAGGGCCATTCATTACCTTTCTTAAATGATTTCTAACCTCTTTTATAATTCTAGTTATTAACTATTGTATTTTTGAAAGGAGATAGGTAACAAAAAGAAAATAATAAGGACGCTTCCTTCCTCCTTTATAGAACTCACCCAAAGATCCAGACCTCTTACAGGTTTCAGCAATGCTTTCTCAAGAATACGTATTAGCATTCAATTTAGGTTCAACATTATACAATACGCATTATGTTCTCAAAAAACACTTAGAATCTGAGCACTTTCCATAAATTTTTCCATGTGTGAAAGTTATGGAAACATATAAGAAGAGACTACTGCCAATGCACCACATTACCAAAAACGCACTCAAAACACAATTTGTTAACTGAGCATTTCAAAGTCATCAAGATCATCAGTGTGGGTAAACTAAAAAAATATCTCACCTGGAAACACATACATACACTGCATTCCCAAAATCTACAATGGGGATGAAAAACAATCTCTTCAGTTTTTCTTCATGATAACACTGACACTATTTGCATTTTTTTTTTTTAAGATTTTACTTTTAGGTAATCTCTACACCCAACATGGGGCTTGAACTCACAATCCCAAATCAAGAGTAGCATGCTCTACTAAGCCAGTGGGACACCTCTGTTTGCATATTTCAGCGACAAAGTTTTAAGTATGTAGGAAATAAACTGGGTATATTTGGAAGTTCAAGAATTGTGTGAAACCACAAAATGACTTCGGCCCTAAGAAAGTATAAACGTATGCATCCCTAATGACCAGAATTACTTCACTTTAAAGAAACTAAATGCTCTTTATGAATTTGTTAGCAACTTCATGTGTAGTTAGAAACTCCTCTACTCATAAAAGTTTATTTGAAATTGCATTTATACTTTTCATGAATTAGAGCGAATCCCTCTACAAGAATTTGGGTTTTTAATGGATAAATTGGCATCAACTGTTCAACATAAAATTGCTGCGCAGCCAAAGGTAAACAAAAAGACCAATTAAAAGCAGGTACAGCTGGTTAGTTAAATCAAAAAATTATATAAAGTATTTAAAAAGTACCAAAGTGGTTATAAATGTATCTATATATACTCCATAAACATTGTTATAAATAAGGCATGAGAGAAGGCGTGAAGAAACCCCTGAGAGAAGCCTCCAAGTTGTCCTTGGTGTCTACCACACATATATAATTTTTTTGGTGTCTGCTTTCTAAATTCGAAATACACACTACCCACACTAAGATATGATCAAAACCCAGAGAAGAATATTTGATATGTACCCACCTGAATTAATGAGCGGTTATCTTTAGAAAACGCTGAACTACCTGACAGCAAAAGAGGCTCGCTTTTCCCACAGCTCTCCTGGCTGATGAGCGTGTCCGCATAGTTGGGCTGGGGGAAGATCACGTGACTCTCCCGCGAGTCCGCGGTCAGGGAAACCTCGTGAGAATAGGTCTGCAGGAAAGCCCGCACCCCGTCCACGCCCACAAAGTGCGAGGCCGGCACGCCCACCAGCCCGCCTCCCGAAGCCTGGAGCAGGCGCGACGCATGCCAGCGCCTCAGCCTGAGCGCCAGCAGCACGATGACAAAGGCGAGGAAGACGCAGGACACTGCGGCCACCGCCACCACCAGGTACAGCGTGAGGTCCGAATCGTCTGGGTCGCCGGGGGTCCTGATGCTGCCCAGATCGGCCAGGACGTCCGGGATGCTGTCGGCCACGGCCACGGTGAGCGTGACGGTGGCCGAGAGAGGGGGCTGGCCGTGGTCCTGCACCGCCACCACCAGGCTCTGCTTGAGCGCGTCTCTGTCCAGCAGGGCCCGCGCCGTGCGCACCTCGCCTGTGTGCAGCCCCACCGCGAAGAGCCCTGGCTCGCTGGCCTTGAGCAGGCGGTAGGACAGCCAGGCGTTCTGGCCCGAGTCTCTGTCCACCGCCACCACCTTGGTGACCAGGTAGCCGGGCTCTGCGGATCGGGGTGCCAGCTCCACGCCAGTGGAGCCATCGCTGGGGGTGGTGGGGTACAGGATCTCTGGCACGTTGTCGTTTTGGTCCAGCACGAATACGCTCAGAGACACGTTGCTGCTGAGTGGAGGGTCGCCGCTATCGTGCGCCATCACTTGTAGATGCAAGTCTTGGAACTGCTCATAGTCGAAAGAATGCAGCGCATACAGAACGCCAGTGTTGGAGTTGATGGAAATGTAGGAGGATATGGGTGATCCAGGAAGGGTGTTCTCGGCCAGTGAATAAGTGACCTGGGCGTTGTCTCCATAGTCGGGGTCATAGGCAGTCACGGACATTATGGAAGCTCCTCTAGGGTTGTTCTCCACGATATAGGCAGAGTAGAAAGCGTCAGAGAAGGTGGGCGGGTTGTCATTGGTGTCTGCTACCTTCAGTGAGATGTGAGTTTCCGTGGACAGGGGCGGACTTCCTCTGTCACTGGCGGTCACTGTGATGTTGTAGCTAGGAACCTGTTCCCGGTCTAGGAGTGTGTCTGTCACTAAACTATAGTAATTTCCATAAGACTTTTCTAATTTAAATGGCAGATTGCCTCGGATGAAACAGATCACTTGGCCATTTTCCCCAGAGTCTTGATCATTTACATTTAAAAGGGCAATTAATGTCCCTCTGGGAGAGTTTTCCAGAATGGAGCTAGAGAGAGAGGTGACAACTACTTCAGGGGCATTATCATTCACATCCAATACTGTGATCAAGACTCTGGCTCGCGCAGAATATCCTGCGTTATCCACTGCTTGCACTTCCATCTCGTAGAATCCGGATTCCTCGTGGTTCAGCTCCCCTATTGTTGAAACTGTCCCTAAATTAGCATCTAGTTTGAAAACTTGGGCTGCCTTGTTGTCCACATAACGAAAAGAATATATCACTTCCGCATTGGCTCCTTCATCAGGGTCGGTGGCGCTTACCAGAAGCAGCTTAGTGCCTACAGCCACATTCTCTGGAACGCTCACTCGGTACTCAGACTGAGCAAATACTGGTGCGTTGTCATTCACATCAACTACCACCACGTGGATGCGCGCAGTGCCTGTGCGGACTGGGTCGCCCCCATCGGAGGCCGTGAGAACAAGGTGATGAACAGCCTTCTGCTCCCGGTCCAAGGCGTGCTCCAAAACCAATTCTGGGTACTTGTTACCATCCACTCCGCTTTGCACGTCCAGGGAGAAGTGAGTATTACTACTGAGTCCGTAGCTCTGGAGAGAGTTCTTCCCGATATCCGGATCCCAAGCGTGGGGAAGAGGGAACCGCAACCCAGTGGCTGCGTTTTCACTCACTTTTATTTCTAATTCATCTTCCCGGAAATAGGGGGCATTATCATTAATGTCTCTCACTTCTACCACTACCCCATATATTTTTAATTTATCTTCCAACAGAATCTCCAGATTTAATTGACACTTTAAGACCCCCATACAGAGCTCTTCCCGGTCTATCCTGCCTGCGGAAATTAGGCTGCCACCCCGAAGGTTCAGAGCGAAAAGTTGAGTCCTACCTCTGGAGACTATACGGACTCCGCGCTCTTCTAGTTCTTGGGGCTCCAACCCCAGGTCCTCAGCGATGTTTCCCACCCTAGAGCCTTTCTCCAGCTCCTCAGGAACCGAGTAGTGAATTTGGGCGCATCCGGTTTCCCACAGAATGCCCAGGAGAACTCCCAGCAGGACAAGCTCTTTGCAGTCCTGATTCAGTCGATCAGGAATCATCATCGCTTTCCCAGAAGATATTACTTCCAATTCTTCCCTAGACCACCGAAGTCTGGACCAGTTTTTCCCGTCTTCAGAATCCAACAGTTTTCTCGCAGTCCCGGAGATGGTTAGTTTCTATCTGGGCTTTGTGCTTCAGGCGCTTGCAGGGCAAGCAGGAGGCAAGCAGGATCTCTGTTTTTCTCTCCCTGATTGGTGAACAGCGGCACTCAGAGTCCTAACCAATTACTGCACAATCTTGAACTCCAGGAAGGCTTTTTGGCGTTTGTACCTTAAATAGCTCCACCTACTGTTCTTCAAATAGGGATGTAAGTAGAGGCAACTAAAAAACTACAGTGTTCCTTTCAATAGAAATTTCAATCAACTTCTTTGTATTTCTCTAAAATTTTTCATACAGAGCCGCTTTCTTGAGATTACTTTCCATAGCTGTATTCTGTTTTTCCAGTGAGCTTTTTAAAATGAATTTGAAGTTTCTATACAAAGTAATTTTAATCATATAATTTTAGTGCAGATAATTTGATATCATCACCCCCAAAAAACACCTATTATAGGACATCTTCCTAGGTGTTTCCTGTTTTGAGAAATCATATAATAGAATAAATTAAACTTTCTCACTCGGCTATAATAGGGGGCAGATTTTTACAGATTTTTAAATATACCTAAATAGAGGAGCTATTTTAAAGGGTTGTCAGTTTAATATTTAGAAATCAAAATTTCATAACAATATGGAAACCTAAAAACAAGAAATGCAGCTGTATACATTATCAGAAGCACACTGACAGAAGTCAAGTGAGTAGGACACATTAGCGTTTTCAGGACAAAATGGAAGCATTTCAACTTGCATTTACTGGAAATAAGGGTAGTACTTTATAATTTACGAATACATTATATTTCAAAATCGTGTTTGAGAAAATTAGCAATCCAAAGAATATTATAAACTTACCTTTTTCTGAGTAACAAACCCAATGCCATTTACTGAAAATGACTGGTAATACATTTGAAAGCCCATCAAAATACAGGAAAACATTCTCACTATTCTGCTTTCATGAATGTAAATGTTTGGATTCAGAGGATAAGCATATTTGGCAGGCATACTACAGCATATCGTTAAAACTGGGAGGAAATCTACAGGTAGTTCTGAGAAAAGACTGGGAACAAAATTGGCCTATTCAGTGGGATTCAAAGAATCCCTAGCAAATGTAATAGGGTATTATCAAAATACTACTCTGTCTTTTAAAAATAAAACTTTTCAGGGTGCCTGGGTGGCTCAGTCAGTTAAGCATCTGCCTTCCGCTCAGGTCATGATCCCAGGGTCCTGGGATTGAGCCCTGAGTCGGGCTCCCTGATCAGCAGGGAGTCTGTCTCTCCCTCTCCTTCTGCCCTCTCCCCAGCTAGTGCTGTCTCTGTCTCTCAAATAAATAAAATCTTTAAAAAATAAAAACTTTTCTTGTGCATTTTCCTCACTTTGTATTTATAAAGAAAAAGCCTTATATACTCAAGATATTGATGTTCTGAGAAAGAGAAACACCCACAGAAAGAAAACATTTATGCTTCAGTTACAAATATTCCTGTGGCAACAGCATCATAATACCCACTTGTCACAGTAAAGGAGATTTTGTGTGTAGGTGGATAAAGACTATTTCAGGTGAAATTGTCAAAATATTTCAAAATACTTGAGGGCTAATAATAAAGTTACTGGCCCACACAGAAAGGAAAAGAAAATATCGAGAGTGGGTAAGCAAACGAAGTGATAGTAGATATGATCTGTTTAAGATTTTCTTTGCCAAAAGATTACTTGAAAATTAAACCAAACCTGTTTATTGACACTCACGTGAGCAGAAGCATCAGTGTGAGAATTTAATTTCTTATTCTCCTCAGTAACACTTATTACCAAAGAAGCTTCATTAGAGAGATCTTGTCCGGAGCCCATTTCTGACTTCATAGTGAGAAAATTAAGCCTTGCTTTCCGAGAATCGGAGGCAACGCACATATTGTAGGAATAAGGCAAAGTTCCCAGGTTGTAGTTGGGAGAAATCCCTGGTCCAGTCTTATAACAGAGACCAGACTGAAAGCAGCCCCAGGCGGTGGCGCTGGAGGAGCTTCGCAGGCGCAGAGCAATGGCCAGAATCACCGCGAAGAGGAAGAGCACGGAAATCAAGGCCAAAGCCACCACCAGGTAAAACTGCAGCTCTGCCTGGGGGTCAGAGGGTGCCGGCCGGTCGCTGACATCCGGAAGCACCTCCTGTAAGCTGTCAGCGAAAACCAGCAGCAGCGTGGCTGTGGCCGAGAGGGGCGGCTGTCCCCCATCCCGCACAGCGACCAGCAGGCGCTGGCGGGCCGCGTCCCTGTCGCCCAAAGCACGCGCCGTGCGCACCTCGCCCGTGCGCAGCCCCAGGCTGAAGAGTCCGGGCTCGCTGGCCTGCAGCACGTGGTACGACAGCCAGGCATTGTGTCCCGAGTCGGCGTCCACCGCCACCACCTTGGTGACCAGGTAGCCGGGCTGCGCGGCACGCGGCACCGTGTCGAAGAGCGCCGAGCCGTCGGGCCCCAGCGCCGGGTACAGCACCCGCGGCGCGTTGTCGTTGCGGTCGTCCACCAACACGCGCAGGCTCACGTTGGCGCTGAGCGCGGGCGAGCCCTGGTCGCGGGCCTGCAGGGTCAGCTCGAAGGCGCGCAGCTGCTCGTGGTCGAAGGCGCGCTGCGCGAACACCACGCCGCTCTGCGCGCTCACGGACACGTAGGACGCCAGCGCCCGTGGCTCCAGGTCGCTGGCCACGATGGAGTAGGAGACGCGGCCGTTGGGCCCCAGGTCGGGGTCGGAGGCGCTGACTTGGGCGATGGAGGCACCCGGAGGGTTGTTCTCGGCAATGTGGACCAAATAGAAAGCCTGTTCGAAAACCGGCGTGTTGTCGTTGACATCTGCGATGTGCAGAGTGATACTTGAGCTGGAGGAAAGGGGTGGCTTTCCCCTGTCAGTGGCTGTGATGGTGACGTTGTAGGAAGGGGTCTTCTCCCGGTCCAGGGACCCATCTGTTACAAGCTTGTAGTAATTATTGGCAGAAGATTCGATTCTGAAAGGAACTTTTTCTTTTATGAGGCATGTAACCTCTCCATTTTCCCCCGAATCTTTGTCAAGTGTTTTGAACAGAGCAATCACCATCCCGAGTTCTGCATCCTCCGTTATGGAATTAGATACTGAAGTGAAAATAACCTCTGGGGCATTGTCATTCTCATCCAAAATTTCTATTATAATTTTACATTCAGTGGCCATGCCTCCACCATCCTTGGCTTCTATGTTCATGGTATAACTACTAGTGATTTCGAAGTCAATAGGACCTTTGGATTTAATTTCTCCATTTTGATGGTCTAGCATAAACATATTTCCAATATCTCTTAGTGTTTTGAAGGAGTAGGTGATCTTTGCATTGATGCCCTCATCCTGGTCGACAGCTGTCACCTTTAGCACAGAGGTGCCCAAGGGTAAGTTCTCTGGGATGCTAACTTTGTACACATCCTGACTGAATACTGGGGGGTTATCATTGGCATCAGTGACCTCAATCCTGATTTGAATGGTGCCACTTTGGACTGGATCACCCCCATCCATTGCGGTCAGGACCAGAAGATGGGAGTTTTGGTGTTCCCGGTCCAGGGGCTTCTCCAATATTAATTCTGGGGCATTCTTGCCTTCAGCCTTATCCTTCACCATCAGAGAGAAATACTCATTATAGCTGAGTTGGTAACTCTGAAGAGAGTTAAGTCCTACGTCTGCATCTATAGCTGATTCCAGACCAAACCGAGTTCCTAGAATTGCAAGTTCATTGATTTGTAAAACAATGCTATTTTGGGAAAAATATGGTGAATTGTCATTTATATCTTCTATCTTCACCGTTATGTGAAAAACATTTAGAGGATTCTCTGCCACGATCTCTAGGGGCACAATACACAGGATGCTTTGGGGACAGAGTGACTCCCTATCTATTCTGTCACTGACAAGTATGTTGCCATTCTCCGTGTTTACAGTAAAGTATTGTTTCTCTCCACTAACTCTGAGGTTGCGGTTCAGTAAATCCCGTACATGCAGCCCCAGGTCTTCAGCAAGGTTCCCTACCACTGAGCCCCTGGCCATTTCTTCAGGAATACAATAGTGGATCTGCTCAGAGAGCCCCCCACAGAACAAAGGCAGCAGGAAGGGAAAAAGTACTTGCCGCTGCCCGGTATGGCTCCTCTGCTTCACCCTAGTTCCCATCCTTTTCTTCGCTGCTGCAGCCTCAGATGTTACGAGAAGATTCTTTACAAACTGTGTTTAAAATATTTACTGCTAATGCGTAGAAAACTCAAAGCTCCGATTCAAGGTATCCCATTCCGCATTCCAGAATCATTTGCTGAGCAGAGAGTCTGAATCTGGGCTTTATCGCCTTTCAGAATTGCTTCCGTGACTGCGCAGAAAATCATTTAGGTAGATCGTGGACGGCAGCTCTTGCAGCGCATTGGCCGACAGCGGCGCTCGGAGTCTACTTAGGAAACTGCAGTCCAAAGCCTTGCAAATAATGAGATTCGCTATTCTGACATATTTGTTGGACTGATGTATAAGGAATGAGGCAATAAATGAGTTTTGGATGTGTCTATTTTCTAGTGTTCACGACCAAAGAAGATTCCTTAGAGATTTGATTCTATAGAAGAGTCATTAACCCAGTATGAGAAAAGTTTATCTTTTTCTAATCAGAGGCAGTGCACATACTGGAGGAAAAAAGCAAAGTCTTCTTTCCAGACTTAGAGCAAAGACCACATGGTAAAATAGCCTCACCAAGTGATATGGGGAAATTTTTACAGCCATAAAATAATACCCAGTATTATCTTCAATCTTATGTGCAGATAATTTTCCTCCTCCTTTTTCCAGAGCAAACTGGAGGAGAGCTCAAAGGCATACTCAGGATAAAGATGACCAATGACATATAGTCTTCCTTGCTACTTATAAAAGAGATTTATGAAAAGGATTATCAGCTATTGTACACTTTCACCATAAACAGACTATAAAAGCATACCCTAGTAGTAGTACCCCTTTTCAGTACTTTGCAAAACGTGAGGGTGTTTTATTTTTATCCTTCTCTTTAACTGGACCACATGTTGTACCATAACAGAACTTTATCACTACCTCTGAGTCAAAATAACTGTCTTAATCTCAAGTTTCAAAGCTAACCTTCCCTTTTTGGTCTCCAAGATTTGGGTTGCCAGCTCCTAACTGTTCAGATGATGTTTTAAATATATATACGGAACAATCTCCCTCTCCCAGCAAATACCTCATATCCTTTTTATTCATCTCATTTCAATTCAAGTAAAGTGCCTTAAGTCTTTTTTTCTGTTTGGAATTCCATAGGCATAAAATGTATCCCTACATGCTCAAGGCACTCTGACATTTTTCTTGACATCAGGGCAAATTTAGGCATCTGTTGCAGGAGTTCCCTTTCCAACAGATGAAATTCTTTTTGCCCAAATATTAGATACTCAATTACAGTTAAATAAATAAGGTCAATTCCTAAATGAGAAAGGAACACTTGAAAAGGACCCTGAATATGTAAATAATCTGGGCCAAACTTTTCGAAGCAGTATGAAGAGTGCTAAGCTGAATTGATTGTGGAGATGATTCCTGTGATCAAATATCCTCAAAAAGTCTCCTTTCCTCACTTGACTTTCCCCGACATTGTTTCAGATAACATGTAGGTCATTAGGTAACTACCAGAGCTTCAATAACAAGTTGGTTCTGAATATAAGGATTGAACATACTTACATATAATACAAAATGAATTTTCAAAGGAGATAAAAAAGGAATCCATGACTCATAGGCATATTGAAAACAAACAACAGAAAAAAAAATACCAAATAGGAATACCAGCTAAATCAGTCTCATAAGGTCCAAATAACTACTGCATATCTTATATTTACAAACTGGTCTACATCAGTAAATCTGAAAAATGTAAGCATGTTTAGACAATTTGTAAATAACTTTTTGAGAAGCGCTGTTTCACAATTATTTCTGTAAGTGAATCTGCCACATTAAAAAATCTTGAACACACACACACACACACTGAATGAAGTACAAGTAAAAGAATACAAGGAAATAATACCACTTCAACAATTCAACTACTCAGAACAATCAAATGACTCCACTGTAGAAACAGAAAAGATGTCTAGAACTTGAGGGAAAAAAGTATACTCTATATTTTCTCTCCCAAGAGAATCTAGTAGTAAAAAGGCAGTCAATATATCTGTTTTTGTAGTATAAATAAAGCTGAAATAATCATCATAATTTCAACATATCAACACCCATCAAAGATCAAAATAGAATTGTTTCATGCTCAGAGAAAAGCTTACATCTGTAAACACCTACATGTAAGTGTGTGTATATGCGTGTATAGATAAGGAAAAGAGCTACAGAGTGTGTCCCACTGAATCAAGAGGGTCAAATTTGAACATTAGGGTGAAGCAAATAATGGTAGAATATAAATTAGGGAAGGCAATGTGAAGTTGTAATAGGGAAATAAAGAAAAACTGTGAATCATTAATTTTAATCCTAACCAGTTTACATTGATAGCCACAGACACTGATAAGAGAAAAATATTACTAAAATTTAACTTATTATAAAGCAAACCATGATACCTGAACTGGACCTTTAGAATCAGAAGAGAATATGCCAGAGGGGAGGAAAAAACTTTTCTGAAAAATGATGGTAATTTGTTGAAAGATAAAGCACAGGAACTCACAAGTATTGCTCTAAATAGGTACGAACTGAATATATCCCCCCACCCACTAAAAACAGTGTTGGGTTTTTTTGTTTGTTTTATTTTGTTTTGTTTCAAAAAAGCCACTTAAAAGACTTCTGCAGAGATATTAGCAACTCGGAGGCAGGTAATAAATCTCACCTGATTATTCCTGGAGTTAAGATTGCCTAAACCAGCAGCTGAATCTTCAGCTATCAAGAGTGGCTCGCTTTTCTCACAGCTGTCGTGGCTGATTAGCGTGTCCGCATAGTTGGGCTGGGGGAAGATCACGTGACTCTTCCGAGAGTCCGCGGTCAGGGAGACCTCGTGAGAATAGGTCTGCAGGAAAGCCCGCACCCCGTCCACGCCCACAAAGTGCGAGGCCGGCACGCCCACCAGCCCGCCTCCCGAAGCCTGGAGCAGGCGCGACGCGTGCCAGCGCCTCAGCCTGAGCGCCAGCAGCACGATGACAAAGGCGAGGAAGACGCAGGACACTGCGGCCACCGCCACCACCAGGTACAGCGTGAGGTCCGAATCGTCTGGGTCGCCGGGGGTCCTGACGCTGCCCAGATCGGCCAGGACGTCCGGGATGCTGTCGGCCACGGCCACAGTGAGCGTGACGGTGGCCGAGAGAGGGGGCTGGCCGTGGTCCTGCACCGCCACCACCAGGCTCTGCTTGAGCGCGTCTCTGTCCAGCAGGGCCCGCGCCGTTCGCACCTCGCCCGTGTGCAGCCCCACCGCGAAGAGCCCTGGCTCGCTGGCCTTGAGCAGGCGGTAGGACAGCCAGGCGTTCTGGCCCGAGTCTCTGTCCACCGCCACCACCTTGGTGACCAGGTAGCCGGGCTCTGCGGATCGGGGTGCCAGCTCCACGCCAGTGGAGCCATCGCTGGGGGTGGTGGGGTACAGGATCTCTGGCACGTTGTCGTTTTGGTCCAGTACAAATATGCTAACAGACACGTTGCTGCTGAGTGGTGGGTTCCCACTGTCCTGTGCTGTCACCCACAGTTGCAGGTCACGGAACTGTTCATAGTCAAAGGAGCGCAGTGCATACAGGGTTCCAGTGTCTGAGTTGATGGAGACATAGGAGGATAAAGGTGCTCCCTGGAGGGTATCTTCCACCAAGGAATAAGTGACCTGGGAGTTCTCACTGCTGTCCAGATCTATCGCCATTACTGAGAAGAAGGAGGCTCCCCTGGCATTGTTTTCAGGAATGTAGACGGAGTAAGATGAGTCAGCAAAAGTGGGAGGGTTATCATTGTCATCTGCTACATTTAGTGAAATGTGAGTTTCTGTAGACAAGGGCGGAAATCCCTGGTCTGTGGCTATCAATGTTATATTATAGCTCTGGACCTGCTCCCTGTCCAGCATTCTGGTTGTTATCAACTTGTAATAATTTCCGTAAGTCTTTTCCAACTTAAAAGGCAGACTGTTGGGAACGAAACATGAAACTTGACCATTTTCCCCAGAGTCTTGATCTTGCACATTTAGAAGAGCAATAACTGTACCTGGAGGAGAGTTTTCCAGAACTGAATTAGTAGAAGATGTGATAGTTATTTCTGGAGCATTATCATTCACATCCACAACGGTGATCAACATCTTAGCAGTGGTGGAGAGACCTCCACCATCTTGGCCTTGAATTTCCATTTCATAGAATCTATATTTCTCAAAATCCAGAGACCCTCGTATTAAGACTTCTCCAGTTTGAGAATCCAACTGGAATATTTCAGAAGTTTTGCCTTCCATGTTCTGGAATGAATACACCACTTCCCCATTGATTCCCTCATCTGGATCAGTTGCATTTACCATGAGCACCCGAGTTCCAGAGCTGAGATTCTCAGGAATACTCACTCGATATACAGACTGTGTAAACTTTGGTACATGGTCATTTACGTCGAGGACCACCACACGAATGGCAACAGCACCCTGGTGGATGGGATCCCCTCCATCGAAGGCTGTGAGGAGGAGGTGGTGAGCAGCCTCTTTCTCTCGGTCCAGACTCCCCTCCAGCACTAGTTCGGGATTCTTGGCCCCATCCGTTCCACCTCGCATTTGTAAGGAAAAGTAACTATTAGGATTGAGCTGGTAGCGCTGGAGGGAGTTCATTCCCACATCTGGATCCCTAGCGCTAGGAAGGGGAAATCTCGATCCCGGAGTTGCGTGCTCACTGACTTTTATCTCTATTTCCGCCTCCTGGAAGCTGGGGGCGTTATCATTAACATCCGTTATTTCCACCTCCACTCCGTAAATCTTCAGGGTATCCTCCACAAGTATCTCTATATTTAAAAAACAGGAAGACAGTGTCTCACAGAGCTCCTCCCGGTCTAACCTACCTGCAGTGATCAAGCTGCCACTTCGCGGATTCAGAGCGAAAAGCTGCATCCTATCTCTGGAGATGATGCGGACTCCGCGTTCCGCCAGCTCCCAGAGTTCCAGCCCCAGGTCCTTGGAAATATTGCCCACGAAGAAGCCTTTGTCTGTCTCTTCGGGCACCGAGTATCGGATGTGCCCTGCCCCAGACTCCTGTAGCGTCTTCAGGAAAATGTACAGGAGGACCAGCCCGCAGCGGTCCAGGCGCAGTAGCCAATTCCCCATAGCAGTAAGCTGAGCCTATATTCCCTGATTTCTTGAACTGTTTTGTTCTGAATCAGCTTATGTATCTACGAAGTTCCGGAATGACCGCATCCAAAATATATTAGAGAGCGAACTACTTTAAATTTCCGGCATCGGGATCTGTGAGTACCCGTATTCCTCTGCTTTGTGTTGTAGAGATGGGGGA
This sequence comes from Ursus maritimus, assembly GCF_017311325.1. Classification (NCBI taxonomy): domain Eukaryota; kingdom Metazoa; phylum Chordata; class Mammalia; order Carnivora; family Ursidae; genus Ursus; species Ursus maritimus. The sequence continues at coordinate 52,739,330 of NW_024426663.1, forward strand.
AGGAGGGACTGCCGCTTGCAGCTTCCCATTCCCTGATTGGTGAAGAGCGGCGCCTAGAGCCGAATCTTATTATTGCAACGAGTTAGAAAACCCAACTGATTGTCTTTTCCAGAAGTTATTACACACTTCTTCGAGAATTACACACATTTATAACACTGAAAATTGCACACAATAAAGAGTTGTATAATGTGATGTTAAAGGTTTACTAAGAGCACTTAATAAAAGGAGTAATTATTAAAAGGGCTTGCTTAATTAAAAAAAAATATTGTCAAATACTACTGGAACTGAAAACTTGCAGGTTAGATTTGCTTCCTATTGATTTTTACCGACTGGAGGGAATAGCATTTGTGGATGTGGAACTAACATGGTTCCAAATAAAATCATGAGAGCGCATGACTATAATTCCTACCAATATTTCTTTATTGCGTAAGATAAAGAAGAAACATTTGAGAAAATTTGGATGGCAGGATTGTCATTTAAAATACCATGACATTAAACCATAATTGTGTTCTATATTCTTAATTAAAAAGTATTCGATTTCATTAAAAATTTGCCTAAGATTTTAATATATATTTTACTTTAAATTGCATAGGAAAAAGACTGCAGCATCATAAACTTTAGTCTAAACAGTTACACCATTAGGTTTCACCTAGGTTTACTTTTCAGAACTTTATCAAGAGATTGAATCTAGAATCATTATTTTTATTTATTTTTAAGTAAGCTCTATGCCCAAGTGGGGCTTGAACTCATAACCCTGAGATCAAGAGTCATATGCTCTACCAACTGAGCCACCCAGGCGCCCCTGAATCTAGAATCTTTAAATAACAGTGCCATAGGGGCTCCTGGGTGGCTCAGTGAGTTAAGCGTCTGCCTTCAGCTCAGGTCATAAACCAAGGTCCTGGGATGGAGCCCCAGCATCTGGGCTCCCTGCTCAGCGGGGATTCTGCTACTCTTTCTGTCCCTCCCCTGCTCATGCTCTCTCTCAGTCTCTCGCTCACACTCTCTCTCGAATAAATAAATATTTTAAAAATAACAATGCTATATTGGAATATTTGACATATTATAATATAAAAAGCATTATTTCACATACTTACCTGTTTGAAAGTCTTCTTATCCGTTTCAACATTAGGAATTAAAATGCTAGTCAATAGCCCTGAAGGGCTATCTTTGTTAAGAATATCTTGTGTGGCTGGAAAATGATCAACAGATGTGAGAAAATTAAATTCCGGATTAGTTTGATCCCCCGGCACACATAAATTATAGGCATAGGGCAATGTTCCCTCACTGTAGTTGGGGGGAATCTCGGGTCCAGACTCGGAGCAGAGTGCAGACCCGAAGCAGCCCCTTGCGGCGGGGCTGGAAGAGCTTCGCAGGCGCAGGGCAACCGCCAGAATCACCGCGAGTAGGAAGAGGACCGAAATCAAGGCCAAAGCCACCACCAGGTAAAACTGCAGCTCTGCCTGGGGGTCAGAGGGCGCCAGCCGGTCGCTGACATCCGGAAGCACCTCCTGTAAGCTGTCAGCGAAAACCAGCAGCAGCGTGGCTGTGGCCGAGAGGGGCGGCTGTCCCCCATCCCGCACAGCGACCAGCAGGCGCTGGCGGGCCGCGTCCCTGTCGCCCAAAGCACGCGCCGTGCGCACCTCGCCCGTGCGCAGCCCCAGGCTGAAGAGTCCCGGCTCGCTGGCCTGCAGCACGTGGTACGACAGCCAGGCATTGTGTCCCGAGTCGGCGTCCACCGCCACCACCTTGGTGACCAGGTAGCCAGGCTGCGCGGCGCGCGGCACCGTGTCGAAGAGCGCCGAGCCGTCGGGCCCCAGCGCCGGGTACAGCACCCGCGGCGCGTTGTCGTTGCGGTCGTCCACCAACACGCGCAGGCTCACGTTGGCGCTGAGCGCGGGCGAGCCCTGGTCGCGGGCCTGCAGGGTCAGCTCGAAGGCGCGCAGCTGCTCGTGGTCGAAGGCGCGCTGCGCGAACACCACGCCACTCTGCGCGCTCACGGACACGTAGGACGCCAGCGCCCGTGGCTCCAGGTCGCTGGCCACGATGGAGTAGGAGACGCGGCCGTTGGGCCCCAGGTCGGGGTCGGAGGCGCTGACTTGGGCGATGGAGGCTCCAGGGGGGTTGTTCTCAGCCACGTGAACCACGTAGGAGGCCTGGTGGAAAACTGGCGCGTTGTCATTGACATCGGTGATGTGCAGGGTGATGGTAATGCTGGAGGAGAGCGGCGGCTTGCCTCTATCAGTGGCTGTTATGGTGACATTGTATTCCAGAGTGTGTTCTCGGTCTAGGGGTCCATCTGTCACCAGCTTGTAGAAATTATTAGATGAAGAATGAATCTTAAATGGAATACCTCTACTTAAATTACATGTGACTTCTCCATTTTGCCCAGAATCTTGGTCTTGTGTTTTGAAGAGAGCCACAACCATTCCTGGATGGGCATCCTCCAAAATCTGATCAGAGAGAGAAGTAATGATTATTTCAGGGTTGTTGTCATTTTCGTCTAGAACTTCTACAATTACTTTACACTGTGTAGAGAGGGATCCCCGGTCCTTGGCTTCTACATCCAAGGTATATCTTTTTACTTCCTCAAAATCCAAGGGTTGATTAGTTATAATGTTTCCTGTAGCAGAATCCAGAGAGAACACCTGCTGGGCTTTATTAGCTACACCAAGGAATGAGTAGGTGATCTCAGCATTGAAGCCTTCATCTTGGTCAGTGGCGCTCACCTTCACCACCAAAGTGCCTGGGGGCACGCCTTCCTGAAGACTGACCCTGTATATATCTCGGCTGAACACTGGCGGGTTATCATTGGCATCCACCACCAGGATTCGGATTTGAGCTGTGCTGCTTCGTGGTGGATCCCCGCTGTCTAGGGCCGTCAGCACCAGATGATGGGAGCTTTGTGTTTCTCGGTCCAGGGTCTTCTTCAGTACTAATTCTGGATATTTGCCACCATCAGGACTGTCTTTCACCACCAAGGAGAAATAGTCATTAGGACTTAATTGGTATTTGCTCAGTGAATTCATACTAATATCAGGATCTTCTGCAGACTCAAGAATTGTTCCGGTCCCCGGGGTGACAGATTCACTGATTTCTAAATTTATTTCATCTTTATGGAATTGAGGGGCATGGTCATTAATATCCTCAACAACCACAATGATATGAAAAATATTTAAGGGATTTTCCACCACAGCTTCCAGCTGCAACTCACATCTTCTTCTCTCTTTGCATATCTGCTCTCGGTCTATTCGGTCCTTCACAAGTAAGTCCCCGCTCTCCGCGTCTACGTTGAAAAGCAGCTTCTCCGTGCTAACTCGCAGCTTCCGAGCCGACACATCCAGGACGCTGAGCCCGAGATCCTTGGCGAGGTTCCCTACCACCGAGCCCTTGGCCAGTTCCTCGGGAACGGAGTAGCGGATCGGCTCGCAGAGCGCGGGGTAGAACAAAGGTAGCAGGAAGGGAAACAGTACCTGCAGCCTGCTGGCTGGGCGCCTCTGAACGCAGCTCCCTCCCATTGCGCGCTCTAATTCTCGCTGGGTCCCAATCTCTCCAGCTGGAGAAAGTGCACGCTATCACACTGGTAGCATGGGGCCCAGAACATACACAGCCTCCAGTCTTGGGGGTGGGAATCTTTGTGTGCGGAGGAGAGTCTGCGCAGCCCGGAACCGGTGTGGGAGCGGGTTCTTTCTCTTTATGTTGTCTGCACCGGAAAACCCTGGCTAGAGGCTGAGGAATCCCGGGCGACAGCACTTGCCCTGTACTGGCCGACAGCGGCGCCCAGAGGCTTTGTGTGGAACCGCAATCTAGTTTTTCTCTATTTCAGAAAATCTTTTTATTTTTATTTTTTAATTTTTAAAAATATTTTATTTTTAAGTAATCTCTTCACCCAACATGGGACTCAAACCCACAACGCCAAGATCAAGAGTTGCATGCTCCAGCGACTGAGCCAGCTAGGTGCCCCAGGATATCTTTTTAAAAATGTAAGGTGATACCAGCTAAAATACTGAATCTTATTTCTCATTGATTTCATTTTCATCATGAAACATGTTTTACATGGTCAAAACTATCATATGTTTTATATGTTAAAATTTTACATAAACTTTAAACAGGTAAAAGGATTTTTCAAAATTCAAAGAAGCACAAAAGAGTGGAAAGTAGGTCTTCTATCCCGCGGCTCGTTGCTATCCAGTTCTTCCATCTAGAGGTAATCACTGTTATTCCTTTTAAAAGTAATTATCCACAAAGGCTAGTACTGAAGCAAAAAACTTTTTTGTCTTCAATCCTAGCTTATATTTAGCTAGAAAGTATTAATCCATCCTTCATATTTAGGAACTAGAAGGCAGTAATTCCCATATTCAATACAATCATCTAGAGTGTTCTGTACTGCTTTTAAATAATGTTTTAAAACACTTGGTTACAATAGCTACCATGTCAAAAGAGTTCTTTAAAAAAAAAAAACCTGTGTTTTTCAGAACAATGAAATTATTTCAGATAGATGCATAATAGGGGCGCCTGGGTGGCGCAGTCGTTAAGCATCTGCCTTTGGCTCAGGGCGTCATCCCTTTGTTATGGGATCGAACCCCACATCAGGCTCCTCCACTAGGAGCCTGCTTCTTCCTCTCCCACTCCCCCTGCTTCTGTTCCCTCTCTCACTGGCTGTCTCTCTCTGTCAAATAAATCAATAAAATCTTTAAAAAAAAGATAGATGCATAATAATTTTGACTCCCAAAGCCAGAAATTAAAATGTCTGTTTCCATGATTTAAACTAATAACTATGACCCAAAGGATGTGCTCTCCTTCCACAGACCTATTGTTCAACAAATGTTGGATGACATGAGAAAAGTCATGGTTTCATAAGTATTTGAGATACATCAGGGCATTCTTTGACTTTATGCTACCATACTAGTTTAGAAGAATGTTAGTAATAAGTTAAAAGATATCAAACCAAATACATCACCATCTTCACTAAAGTAAATGGGCTCATCAGTAACTCTACTGATCATTTAATTAGAATAACTTTTGTGTACTTTTCTGCTTATATTCAGATCTCCAACAGAAGTGATATTTCTTTCTTGACTTTAAGTTTATTGTGACTCTTAATTTCAGAGTTTTCAGATATTCAGGTGGGTCTTCTTTCTTCTACATTAAAGGGCCACTGAAATACTGCTGGCACACATCTTTTGCTGCTGTCCTTGGGAACATGTACAAATCTGTCTCCCCAGTCTATATTTTTTCAGCCTTAGAGATGGGAGAATTTAACAAAAAATGCTGACAGCAGAACCCAAAATTTGCTTCATTTAACCTTCTGTAGGTTCTCTAGAATCCCTACTGAGCAAGGAAAGTCAAATTAAAATGCTGTGTCTTTCATATAACAGTATGAAATTAGAATCACAAGCAAAAAGGATGCTGCACTGTTACCAATTATGATTACACTTGGAAAAACTTAAGCACACATTGTTATCAATTGTTAATAAAATGTTAATAAAAAATTCAAATCTCTCTAGAAAGTATATTCAACTGTAACTGTTGCTACAAGGTATAGTTGAAAAACAAAACCACAAAGGTGTTGAGAAGTGGTGTTGCTCTTCTCCTTGGGAAGAACAACATTGAGGAGCCTCGTACTGGATTATTTCCAGTGAAGCTAATGCATTTGTTTCTGATATTCACCTATTCTTCCCAGACCCGCCTTCAAAACAAGAGCTAGGGTTGCCTAAGGGGCCAGGATTTCAGCATGTGGCCAAGAGAAGTGTACATAAATTGACAGACACTTCTGTATGGAGGTCCTCTCAGGAACTGTCATATCGTAATCAACAAAACTATAAAATAGAAGGTTCTGCAAGGCAAATCATAACAGCCTGTGACCATAGGTCTTCATTGGGATTAGATGAATATTGACCGGAAAGTAAAAACATACTAGCCTCAATAACCATCAAGTTCTACCCTTCATTGTTCTAGCAAGAAACAAGTATCATTAAAACGGAGAAAAAAGTGAAAAAATAAAGATCGGAATTTTCTACCATTATGCTGTAAACCTAAAAGTCATGCCAATCATAATTCTTAAAAGGAGAGTAAAACTAGAACTCACTGGGACCAAAAGGGTATCTTCTACAGGAAACTTCGAATCATCTAACAAAGACAAAGGATCCTTTTTTTCACAGCTCTCCTGGCTGATGAGCGTGTCCGCATAGTTGGGCTGGGGGAAGATCACGTGACTCTCCCGCGAGTCCGCGGTCAGCGAGACCTCGTGAGAATAGGTCTGCAGGAAAGCCCGCACCCCGTCCACGCCCACAAAGTGCGAGGCCGGCACGCCCACCAGCCCGCCTCCCGAAGCCTGGAGCAGGCGCGACGCATGCCAGCGCCTCAGCCTGAGCGCCAGCAGCACGATGACAAAGGCGAGGAAGACGCAGGACACTGCGGCCACCGCCACCACCAGGTACAGCGTGAGGTCCGAATCGTCTGGGTCGCCGGGGGTCCTGATGCTGCCCAGATCGGCCAGGACGTCCGGGATGCTGTCGGCCACGGCCACGGTGAGCGTGACGGTGGCCGAGAGAGGGGGCTGGCCGTGGTCCTGCACCGCCACCACCAGGCTCTGCTTGAGCGCGTCTCTGTCCAGCAGGGCCCGCGCCGTGCGCACCTCGCCTGTGTGCAGCCCCACCGCGAAGAGCCCTGGCTCGCTGGCCTTGAGCAGGCGGTAGGACAGCCAGGCGTTCTGGCCCGAGTCTCTGTCCACTGCCACCACCTTGGTGACCAGGTAGCCGGGCTCTGCGGATCGGGGTGCCAGCTCCACGCCGGTGGAGCCGTCAGTGGGCAGGGTGGGGTACAGGATCTCTGGTGCATTGTCATTCTGGTCCAGCACAAATATGCTCAATGACACATTGCTGCTGAGCGGCGGGTCCCCACTGTCAGTGGCAATCACCTGAATCTGTAGATTACGAAACTGTTCATAGTCAAAGGATCGAAGTGCATACAGGACTCCTGTGTCAGAGTTTATGGAGATGTAGGAGGATAGAGGTGCTCCCTGGAAAGTGTCTTCAGCTAGGGAGTAAATAACCTGAGCATTCTCTTTGCTGTCTGGGTCTAGTGCAGTCACTGAGAAGATGGACGCACCCCTAGGGTTGTTCTCCAGGATATAGGTGAAGTAGGAGCTGTGGGAAAAGGTGGGTGGGTTATCATTAATATCTGCCACTTGCAGGGTGAAGTGAGTTTCCGTTAATAGGGGTGGATTTCCTCCATCTGTGGCTGTCACTGTAATATTGTACGAGGATACCTGTTCCCTGTCAAGGGTTCTGTGTGTCACCAGTCTATAATAACCATCGATGGATTTTTCTAACTTAAATGGTAGATTCTCTGATATGGAACAGGTGACCTGTCCATTCTGCCCAGAGTCCGGATCATGCACGTTTAAAAGGGCTATAACAGTCCCCATAGGTGAGTCTTCCATCAGGGGACTAAACAGAGATGTGATGGTCACCTCTGGACTGTTGTCATTTACATCTTCTACTGTAATCAATACTTTTGCCATTGCAAGATATGCTCCTCCATCTTCTGCTTGTATTTCTAATTCATAGAAATCTGTTTCTTCATAATCTAGATTTTCTGATAATTTTATTTCTCCAGTATTTTTGTTTAGTTGAAACTTCAACAATTGTGTGTCAGATGATTTTCGGAACGAATATGTTACTTCTCCATTGGCTCCTTCATCCCTGTCTGTGGCAGTGACTGTTAGCAGCTGTGTGCCCACAGGCAAGTTCTCCAAAACACTCACTCGATATTCTGGCAATGTGAAGACCGGTGCATTATCATTTGTATCGAAGACAGTCACACTGATGAGAACCGTACCAGATAGGAGAGGGTCGCCCCCGTCCAAGGCCGTGAGGACAAGGTGGTGCACTGCCTCTTCCTCCCGATCCAGGGCGTGCTCCAGCACCAGCTCTGGGTATTTGACTCCGTTGGCATGACTCTGAACTGCTAAGGAGAAGTGCTTATTGGAGCTAAGCTGGTAGCTTTGGAGGGAGTTCACACCCACATCCGGATCAACAGCTTCCAGGAGAGGAAAACGCATTCCTGGAGCGACGTTTTCATTAATTTTTACGTCAACATTTTCTGTTGGGAATTTTGGGGCATTATCGTTGATATCAGTTACTTCTATTTCTATCCCAAAAAGTTTCACCCTATCTTCCACCAGAATGTTAAAATTCACCAGACACCGCGCACTCTGAGCACAGAGCTCCTCCCGGTCTATCCTGTCCGCGGTGACCAAGCTGCCGCTTCGCGGGTTCAGAGCAAAAAGCTGCGTCCTACCTCTGGAGACGATGCGGACTCCGCGCTCTGCCAGCTTCCGGGGCTCCAGCCCCAGGTCCTTGGAGATGTTGCCCACGAAAGAGCCTTTCTCCAGCTCCTCAGGAACAGAGTAGCGGATCTGCCCGGCTTCAGCCTCCCATGACCGACCGAGAAAAAGACAGAGCAGAACCAGCGCTGTGCGGTGGGAGCGGTTCCTTTTCGCAGCCATTGTTGTCTAGTCAAGGAATTCTCCCGAAGTACTCACTGGGCACGTTGTGTGTGTTGACCGATTCCTTTTTCTCTCTCTGGCTTCAGGGAGCCTCTGTAGCGTAAGCGCCTTAAATTCTGGAGTGAGTTTTGCTGCAGCTCTGCAGCCGGTTTGTGGGAACTGAGGAGCTTTGTGTAGTCAGAGCCCTGAGAATCCGGATTGAGCGCGGGCTGCGTTTCTCTCCTAGTAGGTGAACAGCGGCGCTCAGAGTCCTCACAAGTTACTGCACCCACTATGTATGCAATGGACAACAAACGCTATTCTCTGTTGGATCTTTTATTTTATTTTATAATACTTCTTTAGTTTCTCAACTGATATTCCCTAAGCCAACTGCTATTTGTAGGTTTCTTACTGAGTAGGATAAATGAAAATACCGTATAATATTAAATGAAAATAACTGGTCAAGTATACATTTGTAACACTTACTTCCTCAGTAGAAATGTACCCACTTTAGAAGGTTAAGTAACGCTTATTCTATTTCCTATAAGCTTCTAGCTATATTCAGAAAAGCCTTACAATCTTATTTGAAATTTTGATTGAAATGGTCCCATTACGTTTAATAGACATTCATTTAGAGACTGTATGAGATATACCCCTTATAATTCACTTGTAATTTTTATTTTAGCTTTAACTAATTAACTAATTAATTATTTGTGTAGCATTAATACTGTGGAAAAGGTTTTCAAAGTATTCTTTCTAAAATAGTTTTATTGAGACTTCGTGAATTTTTTTGAAAAAACATTTATTATAAGCATATGTAATTAGAAGTTAATTTGACCTACTTAAATGAATTGAACAAGTAACCACAAACTAAAAGAAACATAACATACCTGTGTTGTAATGCGAAGAAAAATATAAGAATTTCAAGCTATAATTAAACACAAAGTTAGAATCGTGATTTATGTTTTTTAAAAAATAAATATTTACTCCTATGACCTGCTTTCATCAGAGTATTGATACCAACATAAACAATCTCTTCTCTTGGCATTTTGCGTGGAAGCCCAAAGTAAAGTGGTTCACACATCTTCAATTGTATGTGCCTGTCAAAGGTGCAGGAAAGCCCGCACCCCATCCACGCCCACAAAGTGCGAGGCCGGCTCAAAGGTGAGGAGTTGAGAGGTTCACATCTTTCTTTTTTTGTTGTTTTTTTAAGATTTTGTTTATTTATTTGAGAGAGAGAGTTAATGAGTGAGAGAGAGAATGAGCAAGGGGAGGAGCGCAGGAAGAGGGAGACTAGCAGGCTCCCCGCTGAGAAGGGAGTCTGACTCCAGACTTAATCCCAGGATACTGGGATCATGACCTGATCTGAAGGCTGAAGGCATCAGAGCTGAAGGCAGATGCTTAACCGGCTGAGCCACCCAGGCGCCCCTAGGTTCACATCTTACATTCAGAGAACAAGTTTAGAACTGTTTATGCCACTACACCCCTCAAGAATGGAACTCTTCAAAGATTTTATATTTTGTCTTCTAAGGTTTTATATCAGACAATCAGAGACAGAGACTGAGTGCAAAAGGCAATGACCTTTCATTTGCTTTCTTGGAAATTCATTATCTTGCAATGTAGAAGAAAAAGGATTAGGAAAAAGTACAATTTAAACTCCACGAAAACATAAATATAAGAAAACAACCAGAAAAACCAAAAGTAGAAGAGAAAATTCTCCTAGGGTAGTTAGTATTAAGTTCTGGGGACCATAGAAGCCTTGGCCATGGAACACAAGTTCTGACTCATCATCCAAGGAAAATACATACATCTCTAAATTCCCATAGAATTTCAGAGACTTGTGGATCTGCCCACCAGCTCCCCTCAAATGCTTAGTTTTTTAAACTATTAAATGAAGAAAGATACCTAAATGTCCCCAAGATATTATTTGCAATAAATGTTTCTTTGAAACAAGCACTTGCTTTGATACTTAATGCATAGCTTAATATTATTAGACTCAACACATATAAGTAGGATATGGAAAATTCATCTTAAATCTTATCAGATTTGAATAATTACCTATTAATTTATTTGGCAAGAAGCCACTGCCTGTTTTGCTAATCTGAACTTGACTAGACATCTCCAATTTAGTGACATTATTTCTGAATCATAGAGCAACCTATGAACCAAGTAAATCTTGAAAAATACAATCAGCAAAAAGTAAAACTGAGAAGACAAAAAGGTGATTAGTTATGGATTTTCTAAATATAATTCTACATATAGAAATGCAGTAGTATGCCAGAAATAAGAGAAACCAGTAGGATATATCAGAAGACACAAAAGTGGAACTCACCAGTGTGAGAGTCTCAGGATGTGCAGTCAAATCATGCCCACCCTGAAGTGGAATTAAGGCCCCAGATGAATCACTGCAAAGTAGCATATCTTGTCCTGAACTCAAATGCTCATTGCACTTTAGAAAATTAAACTCCGTCTTCCCAGTATGGGCAACGCACAAATTGTAGGAATAAGGCAAAGTCCCTTCACTGTAGTTGGGAGGAACCACAGGTCCTGACTTGACACACAGACCAGGCTGAAAGCAGCCCCAGGTGGTGGCGCTGGAGGAGCGTCCCAGGCGCAGGGCAACCGCCAGAATCACCGCGAGGAGGAAGAGCACGGAAATCAAGGCCAAAGCCACCACCAGGTAAAACTGCAGCTCTGCCTCAGCGGGCGCTGGCGGGCTGCGTCCCTGTCGCCCAAAGCACGCGCCGTGCGCACCTCGCCCGTGCGCAGCCCCAGGCTGAAGAGTCCCGGCTCGCTGGCCTGCAGCACGTGGTACGACAGCCAGGCATTGTGTCCCGAGTCGGCGTCCACCGCCACCACCTTGGTGACCAGGTAGCCGGGCTGCGCGGCGCGCGGCACCGTGTCGAAGAGCGCCGAGCCGTCGGGCCCCAGCGCCGGGTACAGCACCCGCGGCGCGTTGTCGTTGCGGTCGTCCACCAACACGCGCAGGCTCACGTTGGCGCTGAGCGCGGGCGAGCCCTGGTCGCGGGCCTGCAGGGTCAGCTCGAAGGCGCGCAGCTGCTCGTGGTCGAAGGCGCGCTGCGCGAACACCACGCCGCTCTGCGCGCTCACGGACACGTAGGACGCCAGCGCCCGTGGCTCCAGGTCGCTGGCCACGATGGAGTAGGAGACGCGGCCGTTGGGCCCCAGGTCCGGGTCGGAGGCGCTGACTTGCGCAATAGAGGCGCCTGGAGGATTGTTCTCGGCCACGTGAACCATGTAGGAGGCCTGGTGGAAAACCGGCGCGTTGTCGTTGACATCGGTGATGTGCAGGGTGATGGTCGTGCTAGAAGAAAGGGGAGGCTTGCCTCTGTCAGTGGCTGTTATGGTGACATTGTATTCCGGAGTGCGTTCTCGGTCTAGGGCTCCATCTGTAACCAGCTTGTAGTAATTCTTAGAAGAGGAATAAATCTTGAAAGGAATATCCCTTCCTATGTTACACACAACTTCTCCATTTTCTCCGAAGTCCTTGTCCCTTGTTTTGAAGAGAACCACCACCATTCCTGGAAGAGTATCCTCCAAAATTTCATCAGAGAGAGAAGTGATGATTATTTCAGGGTTGTTGTCGTTTTCATCTAGGATTTCTATGATTACTTTACATTGGGTAGAGAGCCCACCTCCATCCCTTGCTTCCACTTCCATGGTGTATCTTTCTGTATCCTCAAAATCCAATGACTGGTTATTCGTAATCATACCTGTCTTCTCATCCAGTGAGAACGTGTGCCTTGTACTCTGAGCAGTGCTCCTGAAGTAGTAGTTTACTTCTGCATTGACCCCCTCGTCTTTGTCAGTGGCTGTCACCTGCAACACGGAGGATCCCGGGGGCAGATTTTCACTAACACTGACTCTATATTCATCCTTGCTGAACACCGGGAAGTTATCATTGGCATCCCTGACAAAGATTTCTATTCGAGTAGTGGCACTTCGTGGTGGGTCCCCCCCATCCAAGGCAGTCAATATCAAGCGATGAGAACGCTGCTCTTCCCGGTCTAGGAGCTTCTCCAAAGATAACTCTGGGTATTTACCACCGTCGGAATTAACTCTAATCATTAATGAGAAATAAGGGTTAGGATTTATCTGATAGTCTTTAACTGAGTTCATATTTATATCAGGGTCTGTGGCAGGGTCAAGGGATATTCGTGCACCTTCGGATACAGATTCACTGATTTCTAAATTTATTTCATCTTTATGGAATTGAGGGGCATGGTCATTAATATCCTCAACAACCACAATGATATGAAAAATATTTAAGGGATTTTCCACCACAGCTTCCAGCTGCAACTCACATCTTCTTCTCTCTTTGCATATCTGCTCTCGGTCTATTCGGTCCTTCACAAGTAAGTCCCCGCTCTCCGCGTCTACGTTGAAAAGCAGCTTCTCCGTGCTAACTCGCAGCTTCCGAGCTGACACATCCAGGACGCTGAGCCCGAGATCCTTGGCGAGGTTCCCTACCACCGAGCCCTTGGCCAGTTCCTCGGGAACGGAGTAGCGGATCGGCTCGCAGAGCGCGGGGTAGAACAAAGGTAGCAGGAAGGGAAACAGTACCTGCAGCCTGCTGGCTGGGCGCCTCTGAACGCAGCTCCCTCCCATTGCGCGCTCTAGTTCTCGCTGGGTCCCAATCTTTCCAGAAAGCTGAAGAAACTGGAATCCACGGGGTCACTGGAAGAACATTCCGCCCATGGCAGTCGGAGCTGGGAATCTGTGTATGTTGGGCAAAGTCTGCGCGGCCAGGAGCCTCAGTGTGCGAGCGGGTTTCCTTCCGTTTGTGTTGGTGACTGTGCAGGAAAGCCCAGGCTGGAGGCTGAGGAATCCTGGGCGACTGCGCTTGCCCTGTACTGGCCGACAGCGGCGCCCAGAGGCCCCGTGTGGTACCGCAGTCTGACATTTTCCTCTTGAATCCAGTTTATCTCTGGAATATCTCTAGAATATATATATTGCTCTTCGAAGCTCCTATATATATTTCTATAAATTCCCTGTACTCTGAGAAGTACTCCTGAAGTAGTTTATTTCTGCATTGACCCCCTTGTCCTAGTGAGTGGCGGTCACTGCAACAGAGAGGACCTGGGGGCCAATTGTATACAGAGAGAAATATGTATAAGAGCAATATATATATAGAAATATATGTATTTGAATATATTTGAAAATGCACTTACATAAGAGCCCGAAATTCTACTAAAGTATTACAGTTGTATATACTTAGTGTCTTAAAGAAATTATGTAAAATTTTCAAACTTACGCAAAACTAGAGAGTATTATTACTGAATCTTTATATACTCATCACGCAATGGCAGTAATGATCAGGGCCATCTTCATTTAATATATATTGTACTCCCTCATTATTTTGAAGCAAATCCAAGATATTTTAACTTTTAAGAGAAAACATCAAGATAAGCAAGGATTTTAGCCTGTTCTGTTATATAAAATGTTACCAATATAAAAGCCCTATCTCATTTGAGAAAAGTAGAATTCAGCATTTTCCCCACTCTGCCCAGTTATCCATGCAGTGAGCTTACAAGTGGTATTATTAATGGTAGAGAATAGTAGTAACCCACCATGATATACAAGCCTTCATCAATATCTATGTTATTTTTCCAAAATTAACGAATATTTAATATTTATGAATACCAAGTACCAATGGTTACTTCCCAGGACAGAAACTTCAAGTGACAGTTTCCCTGTTGCACAGTTAAAAATATGACCCAGAAGGATGCTTTATTTTTTTTCTTAATAGCTTAGAAATAAGAGTATTTGAAATAATTATAATGTCTGTATGTCATACTGGCTTTCCAGACTTGTTAACCCTATAGCCAGCGTGTTTAGAATAGAATTTTGAGTCAACTTCAAAGCTTATTTTTAAAGTCTCCTGGAGGGGCATCTGGGTGGCTCAGTTGGTTAAGCCTCCAACTCTTGGTTTCACCTCAGGTCATGATCTCAGCGTCATGATATCCAGCCCCCTTCAGGCTCCGCACTGAGCGCAGAGTCTGCTTAAGATTCTCTCCCCCTCTCTCTGCCCTCACCCCTTCACTCTCTCACTCTCTCAAAAAATAAATAATAAAAAAATAAAGTCTCCTGGAATGTCTTTTTTTACTTAAATTGACACTATGTTCAAAATCAAATAAAATATTGTTTTCCTTATAGCTAAAAGCGAGTAAAATATTTTTAGAATCTCTCCCAGCAGTTCTTGAGAATATTTTCCTAAATTGTCTCCCTTATCCAGATTTATTTCTAGGCTGGAGATTGGAGAATTGAACCATAAATAACAGATGGTTGAAGAATAATTTTTATCTCCCTTGTTTTGTCCTCTTTTGGTGTTCATCCTCAGAAATCCCTGTAAGTGAAGTGTCATTCTTCCTCAAAAGTGATCTTTAAATTCCAACAACCTCTACAAACATGTGATCTGAAAAACATAACCTCAAAGGGGTGGTGTCCTATCATAGAAACAGAATAGCAGAAGCAGAAAAGTCTGGGCTTTTAGTTTCTTCAAGAAGAACGAATGTGTTTTGTCATTAATTTACCTTTACAAAATCAGTTATCAGGTGTAGTTATGTTTCAGCAGTATGTAAGAAGTTCGAAGATATATAAGAAGTTCACAATGGGGCCACTGAAAATAACAACAATAATAACTTTCAGGAATGGAAAACCACCCCTAAGAATTAGTAGTGAACTGATAACCAACCAAGCAAACACACCCAAATAGCCCATATCAATGCTCAATGAGAGCAGCCCCATGAAGAGGGTTTCCACTGACCCTAGGTTAATTTAATTAGGATAAAGTGAAAGTTTTATCAGTGATGTAACCAATAAATGCCTCCTATAGATGTTAGAGCAAAAATTAGGCCCAATGAAAACCTAAGTGGTGTGAAATGCATTAACATCAGTGTATCATACCTTAAGTGCAAACCTTAAAGACAAAACCAGTTATAATAGAAAATAGAGGAAAAATGGAACTCACTGAAGCAAAGACGTGTTTCCTACAGGAAACCTAGAATCATCTGAAACACAGGAAGGTTCATTTTTCTGACAGCGCTCCTGGCTAATCAGGATATTGTCATACTTGGGCTGGGGAAAGATCACATGACTCTCCCAGGAGTCCGCCATGAGTGAAGCTTCCTGGGAGTAAGTCTGCAGAAAAGCCCACACCCCGCCAACACCCACAGAGTGAGAAGTAGGCACACCAGCAAATCCAATCCCCACAGCCTGGACTAGATGTGAGGTGTGCCAACGCCAAAACCTGAGCACCAGAAACACAATGACAATGGTAAGGAAGATGCAGGAGATGGCAGCCACTGACACCACTAAGTATAGGGTGAGGTCTGAGGTCTCTGGGTATGCGGGGACCTCCAGACTGTTGAGGTCAGCCAGCACATCTGGAATGCTATCAGTCAAGGCCACGGTGAGTGTGACAGTGGATGAGAGAGGGGGCTGGCTGTGGTCCTGGACCACCACCACCACCAGGCTCTGCTGGAGTGAGTCTCTGTCCAGTAGGGCCTGCCCCGAGAAGAGCCCAGGCTCACTGGCCTTGAGCAGGCAGTAGGACAGCCAGGCATTCCAACTTGAGCCTCCATCTACAGCCACCATCTTGGTTACCAGGTCACCAGGTTCTGCAGAGTGCACACCAGTGGAAACATCAGTTGGGGAGAGTGGGGTACAGGATTTCTGGTGCACTGTCCTGGTCCAGCACAAGCAAGTTCAGTGACACATTGCTGCTGAATGGTTGGTTCCCACTGTCACTTGTCCTCACCTGCATTTCAAGATCATGAAACTGCTCAAAGCCAAAGGAACACAGCATGTATATCACGCCAGTGTCGGAGCTGATGGAGACATAGGAGGAAAGAGGCAACCCTTGGATAGTGTCCTCAGCCAAGGTGAAATAACACCTGAGTGTTCTCGTTACTGTCGGGGTCATGGGCTGGCACCAAGAAGATGAAGATGGCTCTAAGGTTGTTCTCAGGGAGGTAGACTGAATAGGAGTTTCCAGAGAAGCTGGGTTATCATCGATATCTTCGGTGTAGATGGATGTAAATTGCTGTGGACCGGAGCAGCATTCCTCTGTCTGTTGATGTTACTGTGATTTTATATTCAGAGGGTTTTTTTCTCTGTCAAGAATTTGGACTGTCACCAATCTATAATAATCTTCTATTAATTTTTCTAATTGAAAAGGTAAATTATGAGGTGTGTTACAGACAACTTGACCATTCTTCCCGGAGTCTCGGTCATACACATTCAGGAAGGCGATTACTGTTCCAGGAAGAGTATTTTCCAAGACTGGGCTAAACAGAGATGTAATGATCACTTCCGGTCTATTGTCATTCACATCTTCCACTGAAATGAGCACTTTGGTCCTCCCCAAAAGTGCCCCCACATCTTCAGCTTGTATTTCCATTTCATAAAATGCACATTCTTCATAGTCTAGACTCTCTGCTGTTGATATTTCCCCAGTATTTTCATTAAGCTGGAATAACGGAGATTGTTTTTCACTAATCTTCCAGAATCTATAGGTCACTTCTCCATTGGCTCCGTCATCGGGGTCGCTAGCGCTCACAGTAAGCAGCCGGGTGCAAGTTCTCCAGGACTTTCACTCGGTAAATCGGTAGAGCAAAAACCGGGGCATTGACATTTGTATCCAGCACTGTCACGTGGATGTGCACTGTGCTGGAGCGACGCGGGTCACCGCCATCCCAGGCGATGAGGACCAGGTGGTGAGCAGCCTCTTCCTCGCGGTCTAGGGCCTGCTCCAGCACCAGCTCTGGGTGCAGAGTTCCGTCTCGTCTCCAGTTTGCACGTCGAGGGAGAAGTGGGGATGGGGGCTGAGCTGATAGCTCCACGTCCGGGTCAACAGCCTCTGGCAGTGGGTAACGTGTTCCAAGCGCAGCAATTACATTAATTTTTACTTCCAGATTCTCAGCCTGGAATTCTGGCGCACTGTCGTTTATATCAGTTACTTCTACTTCCGTTCTGTAAAGTTTTACCCTTCCACTAGGAATTCAAAGTTAACCAGACACTGCTCTCTGAGCACAGAGCTCCTCCTGGTCTTTTCCATCCTCAGTGACTAAACTGCCGCTTCGGGGGTTCAGAGCAAAAAGCTGCGTCCTACCTCTGGAAATGATGCAGACACCGCGCTCTGCCAGCTCCTGGGGCTCCAGCCCCAGATCCTTGGAGATATTCCCCCACAATAGAGTCTTTTTCTGTCTCTTCAGGCAACGAATAGCGTATCTGGCTGGTCCCGGTCTCCCAAAGCCTGCCCAGGAAAAGGCACAGCAGAACCAGTCCTTTGCGGTGCAGATTAGTGGAGCGGGCATTGTTCCTTCACTACGGATATATTTTTTCCCCAGAATGCTTTCTGTGCAAATTGACTCCTTAGGCTTTTTTTTCCTCCTGCAAATTATGATGACCTTTTACCTTTTTCCTCAGGAGAAACTGAAGTGCCGCAAGTTAAGAGGGTGAGTTTTGTTGCAGCTTTTACTGCAGTTTGTGGGATCTGTGAGGCTTTGTGTAGTTGCAGATCTTAACATCGGGATAGGATAGAGAGTTGATTTGAGCTTTTTCTTAGAGCTGGTCAACAGCGCCCTTAGAGTCCTAGTCCGACACTACACCCACTGAGATAATACTTGGTTATAGATGACTGAAAAAGAAAACACTCTCTTCTAACCATGATCGTAGACTTGTTTCACTGTTTCTTGCATTCTCATCTCAAAAGCACTTACCATTTCTGGATATGTTAGTTGAAAATGAAGTGGAATGAAACTTGTATTAAGTGTACTGTTAAATCGACATCTTTTCTTTTTTTCTTTTTCTTTTTTTAAGTACGCTCCACGCCCAGCATGGAGCTCAATGTGGGGCTTGAACTTCCAAAGACCCTGAAATCAAGACCTGAGCTGAGATCAAGAGTCAGATGTTTAACCGACTGAGCCACCCAGGTGCCACTCACCATTTTTTCTTAATATCAAATTAACTTATTCTTGGTAGAATTTTGCTCTCTTTTTACATATGTAAAATATTCTAATTCCCTTTTTATAATGTTTCAAAATTTTTCTATATGTCATTATTTTCTGAAGTCACTACAATGTACATCCTCTTTGGAAATACATTCATGTTTTTCTTAGTTTTATACAATAAACATATATTACATATTACATTGAGTGAATGTATGGATTATTCATTTTGAAATTATTTTTTAAGGTTAACTTATGCAGATAGTAACTTGCTGGAGTAAGGTTTCCTTAAAATTTCATTCACAAAATAATTTAAATTATGCAACAGTAATAGATTTTCTCACCTAATATTGCTAAATTTTAAAAGGACTGGTTTTTTAAAGTTGCATATTTGTAAATGTTACACTTTAATGCTATTTCAATGTTTTTAAATTTTCTCTGTGAATACATAATGCATGAACTGGCTATGGCATTTGGAATATTCAAATAAACACACAATGAAAAGCAAGCTTCCATTTCAATCCTTCCATAAAGAAATTATGCAGTTAAAGTAGTCTTAAACTTCTTATTGTAAAGGTCACTTAAACCTCTGATAATTAGAGAAAAAGAAAACAAGATGTAGAACAAATTATTATCATTAAAAAGCAAAACGTGCCATTACAAGAAATTCTTTCAGGGGAACCTGGCTGGCTCCATCAGTTGAGCATCTCAAGGTGGTGAGTTCAAGCCCCACACTGGACATAGAACCTACCTTTTAAAAAATTCTCTCAGCAATTTGTAAGGATACCATTTACTGAAGCAGTTACTAAGGAAGACCGAGCAAAAGACTGCTTCTTAGGAAATGGCAACTTTGAGCATAAAATTGGTAATTTTTGCCATAAAATGGAAAATTTGGGATTCTCCTTCCCTCCTACAGATACAAGGATGATGAGAAAACCTCTAATCACTAATGTTTAGAGTTCCAAATAATAAGACAAATCCAGTGACTTTCCCCCTTTTCTTCAAAAAATATAGGTAAGGAATGATAGCAAGTGATAGAGGCAATAGCATTTCCTTTTATTTGGTCAAGTGTCTTCTATTAACTATAAGAGGAAGAGGAGGATTTTGCATTCAAGAAAATTTGAAGGAATTTAGATAATGATTGGAACTTCTGATGAAGTCACTGGGTCTCTCTCCCCCTCTCCCCTCCCACACACTATTTTTCTTATAGTTTTAAAGTATTCAAACAGTCATGACTAAGTAGATATAAGCAACTAGACATGAGGAATAAACATTTAGAAAGATGGAACCTCTATTAGCGAAATCAGTGAAAAAGAAGGCTAGTAGTAGTTTCTTTGTTTTAAAGGACAAATCAAATGATTGCCTACTTTAAATTTAGTGTTTATTTATATGTTAAAAAACTCAAATATAAATGAGACATTCTGGGTAAATTTCATTACCTATGAAAAAATGTAAGAAATTGATATAATACTTTTACTGTGAAGCAAGGAGGAAACACACTACTTTGTAAATCTGAAGGTGGTGTGATAACTCTATTATACGTCACATAACTACTCCCAGCTCACCACTCTCCTCAAAAAATGGAAGTACAGCTTTCTGATGGGCTACAATATCCTTAAGACAACTTACTAATATATTTTCATATAAACATGAAAAATTGGGTAGATGATGAAAAGGAGTAGATACTTAAATAGAACTCACCGCAGTTAGAGTTTCAGGATGGGAAGTCGACTCACTGGTATTACACAGTGGAAATAAGGCCCCAGATGAATCACCGCAAAGTAGCATACCTTGTCCTGAACTCAATGGCTCATTACATTTTAGAAAATTAAACTCTGTCTTTCCAGTATGGGCAACGCACAGATTGTAGGAATAAGGCAAAGTCCCTTCACTGTAGTTGGGAGGAACCACAGGTCCTGACTTGACACACAGACCAGGCTGAAAGCAGCCCCAGGTGGTGGCGCTGGAGGAGCTTCGCAGGCGCAGGGCAACCGCCAGAATCACCGCGAGGAGGAAGAGCACGGAAATCAAGGCCAAAGCCACCACCAGGTAAAACTGCAGCTCTGCCTGGGGGTCAGAGGGTGCCGGCCGGTCGCTGACATCCGGAAGCACCTCCTGTAAGCTGTCAGCGAAAACCAGGAGCAGTGTGGCTGTGGCTGAGAGGGGCGGCTGTCCCCCATCCCGCACAGCGACCAGCAGGCGCTGGCGGGCCGCGTCCCTGTCGCCCAAAGCACGCGCCGTGCGCACCTCGCCCGTGCGCAGCCCCAGGCTGAAGAGTCCCGGCTCGCTGGCCTGCAGCACGTGGTACGACAGCCAGGCATTGTGTCCCGAGTCGGCGTCCACCGCCACCACCTTGGTGACCAGGTAGCCGGGCTGCGCGGCGCGCGGCACCGTGTCGAAGAGCGCCGAGCCGTCGGGCCCCAGCGCCGGGTACAGCACCCGCGGCGCGTTGTCGTTGCGGTCGTCCACCAACACGCGCAGGCTCACGTTGGCGCTGAGCGCGGGCGAGCCCTGGTCGCGGGCCTGCAGGGTCAGCTCGAAGGCGCGCAGCTGCTCGTGGTCGAAGGCGCGCTGCGCGAACACCACGCCGCTCTGCGCGCTCACGGACACGTAGGACGCCAGCGCCCGTGGCTCCAGGTCGCTGGCCACGATGGAGTAGGAGACGCGGCCGTTGTGTCCCAGGTCGGGGTCGGAGGCGCTGACTTGCGCAATAGAGGCGCCTGGAGGATTGTTCTCGGCCACGTGAACCACGTAGGAGGCCTGGTGGAAAACAGGCGCGTTGTCGTTGACATCGGTGATGTGCAGGGTGATGGTAGTGCTGGAAGAAAGGGGAGGCTTGCCTCTGTCAGTGGCTGTTATGGTGACATTGTATTCCGGGGTGTGTTCTCGGTCAAGAGTCCCGTCTATTATTAACTTATATGAATTTTTGGATGAAGAGATTATCTGAAAAGGAACTTCACCCTCTAATCGACAATTAACCTCCCCATTCTCCCCAGAATCTCGATCATATGTTTTGATTAAAGCAATTGGCGTTCCTGGCAGTGCGTTTTCCAGAACCATTTCGGCTAGAGAATGGAATGTAATTTCTGGACTGTTGTCATTTTCATCTTGAATGTTAATTTCAACTGTACATTGTGCAGCCAGTCCTCCACCATCTCTCCCTTCCACCACTATAGAATATTCCTTGATTTCTTCGAAATCCAGAGTCTTAAGAGTTGTAATTTCCCCGCTCTTTGAATTCAGACTGAAGACTCGCCCGGTCCTGTAGAAGGAGTAAGTGATTTCAGAGTTGATGCCCTCATCTTGGTCAGTGGCTGACACCTGCACCACTGCGGTGCCTGGGGGCACATTTTCACGAAGGCTTACTCTGTATACGTCCTGGCTGAATACAGGGGCGTTATCATTGGCGTCAGTAACCTGGATCCGGAGCTCAGTGGTGCCGCTGAGTGGCGGATCCCCACCATCCAAGGCAGTCAGAATTAAACGATGGTAACTCTGTTGTTCCCGGTCTAAACGTTTCTCCAATGCCAGTTCTGGGTATTTACTACCATCTTGTTTCTCTTTATTTATCAATGAGAAAATAGGACTAAGAGAGAGTTTATAAATCTGCAGAGCATTTAAGCCAATATCTGCATCTTCCGCTGTTTCTAATATAAACCGAGTGCCTGGCACAGTCGACTCACTTATTTGCAGGTCAAAAGAAGTTTGCGTGAATTTTGGGGTATGGTCATTAATATCTTCGATGTCCACACTCACGTGATAAAAGTTCAACGGATTTTCAGCAACAGCCTCAAATTCCAGAGTACAGGCTGCCTTCTTCCCACAGATCTGCTCCCGGTCTAGCCTGCTGCCCACAAGTAACTCCCCGCTCTTGGCGCTCACAGTGAAGTAAGCCTTCTCCGAACTGATGCGCAGTTGTCGAGTCGGTAACTCATGCGCGCTCAGTCCCAAATCCTTGGCGAGGTTCCCCACCACCGAGCCCTCGGGCATTTCCTCGGGAATCCTGTAGCGGATTTGCTCAGAGAGCGCCGGGCAGAACAAAGACAGCAGCAAGGGAAAGAGCACTGGCCGCCTCTCAGCCCAGCCCCTCTCCGCAGCGCCGCTCCCCATCCCTCTTTGCTCCCCTCAGGTTGCTCACCGGCCTGGAGACGCCGGATTACAAATAATCTCTGTGCTGCAGATGTCCGGAGCTCCGAACAGGCTGTAAGTCCTGTGTGAGGGTCAGGGTTTCTTCTTCTCCAGAGGAGGAAGTGGTGTAAAGGCTCGGGCTAGCGAGTCCGACAGGGAAAGTGCGCTGCGGCTGCGCGAGGAGACAGCCGGTGCCCAAGCTCTCCATTTTGGCCAACAGCGGCGCTCACAGTCCGCACTAGGAAACTGCAGCCTCTGCTGCTTCAGTTTAACCACTACAATAATTACAATCTTGTGCCTAACTGAACAAGCCATGTTTTTATGTTAATATATTTAATATTTTAAATTATAAAGCCTTTTCTCTTGTTTCCAAATTATTAGAAATATGTTGAGTTTTTTTTAGAAACCTACATATACCGGTCCATCCATTTCACCCTACTGCATACATCGAACTCTTGCCTTGTGCTAAGTACTGCCCTTGTCAGTGGCGATATAAAAATGAGTAAGACAGGGGTCTTGACCTCAGAGAGTTTATCATCTACTGACTTCACAAAATCATTTCTCTTTATTACGTATAATATGTGAAACAATTTCAATCTTCTTTCATTGATTCCTAAATGTTTCCCCTAACATTTCTACATTATTGTTGTTTCATATCACATATATTAGCAAATACTAACACAGTTGAAAATTATTCTGTAAAGTTGTGCAATTTCCTACATCCTCAAACTTCTTCTGATAATATCAACACTCTCTTTTAAAAATAATTTCTTTTTACTCTTTTGACTATCTAAGGAAGTATTCACACACACAAAAAAACACCTGTCCTTATGATGTAGTCAAGAGATGATTTACTCTACCTTCTTCTTCATGTCTAAAACTTATTTGGATTATGTCATACCCGATATAGTATATTAATTCATTCTTAAAAGTCACTCGGAAAATGTTTATCTAGTCTTCAATACAAAAAGGATATTTCAGGTGATCACATTACTTTCATATCTATGTATCTATGTTATACTGAAGTAATGACTTTAGACTTGAGCTTATGGTAAGTTTATTCACATAAATTTCCTGGGCAAATGACAATTGTTCTGTATTACTCCATTTGTTGAATTTTTTTTTAACAATCAGTGAATGTTTTGAACAAGAATAAGGACTTTTGTCAGGGCAATTTTCCAAACACTTAAAAATTGGGGCGCTTGGGTGGCTCATTCGTCTGCTTTCCTCTCAGGGTGTGATTCCGGGGTCCTGGGATCAAGCCCCACATGGGGCTCCATGCTCTGCCCTGGAGGCCTGCTTATTCCTCTCCCACTCCCCTGCTTGTGTTCCCTCTCTCACTGACTGTCTCTCTCTCTGTCAAATAAATAAAAATCTTTAAAAAAATAAAAAATAAAAATTGTGAAGTATCAATAATATAGTTGTCCCCTCAAAGGTCTGTGCACCCAAACACTACAGACAATATGAAGTTAAATCCCACCCACAGTATGTGCAAAATAGGAGGAAACACTACACAATCCTTGGGAAGTACCCTTTTTATAACTAACAAATGCTTTATTGTGTTTTTCATTCTCACTGATGACAAATCAAGAGTTAGCACTGTTAAAATGTTATAAGAAGGAATACAGAAGATATATAATCCAGATGGAATCATTTTTAATTGAGTTGATCAGCTTGTTTAGAATCTGTTTATATGAAACTTCTTAAAACCAACATTCTCAAACTCTCTCACCATGAGAACACAGCACATTTCACATGGCTGTCCAATCAAAACAACTCATCGGAACTTATGAAAACATGTTTTCTGTATTTTACAAAATGATATTTTATTTCAAATATGATTTTGTTGTTTTTATTTTGGGTTTTTTTTTGGGGGGGTAATGGACATTTTAGGCTTTAGATTCTATGTCTTCTTTAGTATGAGCTCTTGGAGAGCCCTGACACATATGGGAATCAGTTTCACCTACTACCAAGTTCTGCCCTTTCAAATTTATTTCTGTTTTGTAATATAATAAGAAGTATTAAAGTTTTCAAGGGTACTGATGCAAACACAAGGCTCATAAAAGGGGTTTAAGGTGAAGAAATCTCCAAAATCCTAGGAAACTTCAGACCTTCAAGATTCAAACCCTAAACAGAATCTTAAAATTGTGAGATGTATTTTACTTTTACTAAGCCAATACAAGGATTTAAAAGTCTCAGTTATTTTTTTCTCAATTTTTATTAGGAATATATATATATATATATATATTTCCTAAATATAAGACAAACTTCATGTGGTTGGGTAACTACTTTTTAAGTGATGAGTGATAAGTGATAATTATAGCAACATATGGAGGATTTTTTAAATTTATTTTTTTATGTTTTTCTTTTCTCTTTAAAAAAGACTTATTTGAGAGAGAGTGTGTGAGCACTAGTAGGTGGAGGGGCAGAGGGAAAGAATAATCAAGCGGACTCCTCACTGAGCAGGGAGCCCCACCCCTGCTTGATCGAACAACCCATGAGATCACTGCCTACGCAGAAACCAAGAGTCTGAGGCCCAACCGACCCAGTCACCCAGACGCCCCAATTTTTTGTATTTTTTAAAAGTAATCTCTACACCCAAAGTGGGGCTGGAACTCACTACCCTGAGATCGAGAGTCTCAGGCTCTACTGACTGAGCCAGCCAGGTGCCCCTCATATGGAAGATTTTCAAAAGGTTGAGAGTTGACATTTAAACAATCTTGTCCAGCCGTTGGAAAGCAAATGAAGCAAACTATCATGATTAGAGCTCAATTTTATAGTATCACCACTAAACCCAAAAACTTCGCGGTCCACTTTTTAAAAAAATATTTTAAACTATCTCCACAATGTGTGTTTTAAAATATAAATTTATAAAAATTATAATTCCTCTGAGAATTAAACGTGAACAAAGAACTGAACTCACCTGAACAGAAGCAGCTTCGTTCTTACATTGACGAAAATCTGGGGATGTTAGCAAGGAATCATTTTTCTCACAGCTCTCCAGACTGATGAGCGTGTCGACGTAGTTGGGCTGGGGGAAGATCACGTGACTCTCCCGCGAGTCCGCGGTCAGCGAGACCTCATGCGAATAGGTCTGTAGGAAAGCCCGCACCCCGTCCACGCCCACAAAGTGCGAGTCCGGCACGCCCACCAGCCCGCCTCCTGAAGCCTGGAGCAGGCGCAACGCGTGCCAGCGCCTCAGCCTGAGCGCCAGCAGCACGATGACAAAGGCGAGGAAGACGCAGGACACTGCGGCCACCGCCACCACCAGGTACAGCGTGAGGTCCGAATCGTCTGGGTCGCCGGGGGTCCTGATGCTGCCCAGATCGGCCAGGACGTCCGGGATGCTGTCGGCCACGGCCACGGTGAGCGTGACGGTGGCCGAGAGAGGGGGCTGGCCGTGGTCCTGCACCGCCACCACCAGGCTCTGCTTGAGCGCGTCTCTGTCCAGCAGGGCCCGCGCCGTGCGCACCTCGCCCGTGTGCAGCCCCACCGCGAAGAGCCCTGGCTCGCTGGCCTTGAGCAGGCGGTAGGAGAGCCAGGCGTTCTGGCCAGAGTCTCTATCCACCGCCACCACCTTGGTGACCAGGTAGCCGGGCTCTGCGGATCGGGGTGCCAGCTCCACGCCGGTGGAACCGTCGGTGGGCAGGGCGGGGTACAGGATTTCCGGGGCATTGTCATTCTGGTCCAGCACGAATATGCTCAAAGACACATTGCTGCTGAGTGGAGGGTCCCCGCCATCGCTGGCAGTCACCAGTAACTGCAAGTCTCGTATATGCTCATAGTCAAAGGAGCACAGCGCATATAGGACGCCTGTGTCTGAGTTGATGGAGACATAGGAGGAGAGAGGCCCCCCCATGATGATGTCCTCGGTCACAGAGTAAGACACCTGGGCATTTCTGCCACTGTCGGGGTCGTGAGCCATCACAGTGAAGATGGTGGCACCTCTGGGGTTGTTCTCTGGGATATAGGCTGAATAGGAGACTTGAGGGAAAGTGGGTGGATTGTCATTGATATCTGCCACATATAGGGTGATATGAGTTTCAGTAGATAGAGAAGGAGTTCCTAGATCTGAGGCCATCACTGTGATATTGTACATAGAGATCTTTTCTCGGTCCAGATATTTCCATGTCACCAATCTATAATAATTATCTATTGATTTTTCTAATTGAAAAGGTAAATTATGAGGTGTGTTACAGACAACTTGACCATTCTTCCCGGAGTCTCGGTCATACACATTCAGGAAGGCGATTACTGTTCCAGGAAGAGTATTTTCCAAGACTGGGCTAAACAGAGATGTAATGATCACTTCCGGTCTATTGTCATTCACATCTTCCACTGAAATGAGCACTTTGGTCCTCCCCAAAAGTGCCCCCACATCTTCAGCTTGTATTTCCATTTCATAAAATGCACATTCTTCATAGTCTAGACTCTCTGCTGTTGATATTTCCCCAGTATTTTCATTAAGCTGGAATAACGGAGATTGTTTTTCACTAATTTTCCAGAATCTATAGGTCACTTCTCCATTGGCTCCGTCATCGGGGTCGCTAGCGCTCACAGTAAGCAGCCGGGTGCCCGGGGGCACATTCTCTGGGACTTTCACTCGGTAAATCGGTAGAGCAAAAACTGGGGCATTGTCATTTGTATCCAGCACTGTCACGTGGATGTGCACTGTGCTGGAGCGACGCGGGTCACCGCCATCCCAGGCGATGAGGACCAGGTGGTGAGCAGCCTCTTCCTCGCGGTCCAGGGCCTGCTCCAGCACCAGCTCTGGGTGCAGAGTTCCGTCGTCTCCAGTTTGCACGTCGAGGGAGAAGTGGGGATGGGGGCTGAGCTGATAGCTCCGTAAGGAATTCATGCCCACGTCCGGGTCAACAGCCTCTGGCAGCGGATAACGTGTTCCAGGTGGAGAGATCTCGTTAATTTTCATTTCCAGATTTTCGACCTGGAATTTTGGGTTATTATCATTGATATCAGTGATTTCTATTTCTACCCCAAAAAGTTTTCCTCTGCCCTCAACCAGGATATTGATATTTACTAGACACTGTGTGCTCTGAGCACAAAGCTCCTCCCGGTCTATTCTGCCCGCGGTGAGCAAGCCGCCAGTTTTCTGGTTCAGAGCAAAAAGCTGCGTCCTACCTCTGGAGACGATGCGGACTCCGTGCTTCGCCAGCTCTTGTGACTCCAGATTCAGGTCCTTGGAGATGTTACCCACAAAGGATCCTTTGTCGCTCTCTTCTGGCACCGAATAGTGGATCTGTCCTCTCCCAATTTCCCATAGCGTGCCCCAGAGCGCGCACAGCAGGACCAGCTCGGTGCCTCTCTGGTAATTCTTTGGAGCGGCCATTGTTCTCTCACTCCTGAATCCACTCAGAATCCTCATTGGGCATATGTGTCTTGTTTACCTTTTTGCTGCACGTATGGAGATCATTTCATAGAAAACTGGAGTGTCTCAGATGTAGGGACAGAGTTTCACTGCAGCCCTGCAGTTGGTTTGTGGGATCTGCGGGTCTTTGTGAGATCCGAGCCTTTAGTAACCGGAAGGCTTTTGGTTAAATTTATCTCCAAATAGGTGAACAGCGGCGCTTAGAGTCCGAAGCAGTTACTGCACCCTCTTAGATATGTAATAGTGTATATACTAAGTTATTGAGAGAGAAAAAATACTTGCCTTTTATAGTATGTTTTGAATTTATTTTATTTGTCTCTGAATTCATATTTTAAAAGTTGTGGCCAAGAAGCATCGGAGTAAGTAGGGTTAAAGTTTTACAAAGGGTTATTAAATGAACCCGAAAGATTTATGGGGTAGTCTCACATTACTCAAATTTCTGGAACACATTTACTCTTAAAACGTAAATCATTAAAATTTTATTCTTACTATGGCTAAGCTTTATTGTAAATCTATTGTCAAATACGTAAGGCCTCCAGTTGTCACTGGAAATAAATTCATTTTTAGACTCGAGTAGAACTGTTGAATATGATTGACTCAGAAGATGTTGTATTTGATGTAAACCAGTTAATCATTATAGTAAGCTTTCAGTAGAGTTGTTGCTTTTTTAAATTTTCTTTTAAAAATGCTGTTTTAATTATATATTGATAATGTTTTCAAATTAATATTGTGAAGTTTTACCAGGATAAATGCTTTTACTTTCAAGTATCGTCAGAGATTATGTTAGTTTGCTATTTCATTTATTTATTTATTTTTAAGTAATCTCTACTCCCAGGTGGGGCTCAAACTCACAACCCCAAGATCCAAAATTGCATGCTCTACCAACTGAGCCAGCCAGGCCCCCTTGTTTTGTTTTGTTTTAAGATTTTATTTTATTTTATTTTATTTTATTTTGTTTTATTTTATTTTATTTTATTTTAGAGAGAGTGTGAGTGGCTGAAGGAGCAGAGGAGGAAGGAGAGGGACAAGCAGACTCCCTGATAGACCCTGAGGTCATGACCTGAGTTGAAGGCAGATGCTTAAGGGACTGAGCCATCCAGGTGCCCCAGGCACCCTTGATTTGCTACTTTATTTAAATTATGTATTATTTCCTATTTGAATAGACAATATTTTAAAAATACAAATGAATACACAATGAAAAGCATATCTCCATCCTACTCTTCCACAAATGAGAGATGATTACATTTTAAAGCAGACTTAATTAACTTCATAAGACATATATTCTAAAGTTAATTTTACCTTAATTAGTATTTTTTAATAAAAACAATCTCAAGCAGACTCCGCACTGAGCATGGAGCTGGATCTAACAATCCTGAGAACATGACCTGAGTCGAAATCAAGAGTCAGATGCTTAACTGACTAAGCCACCCAGGCGCCCCCTTACATAGTATTTTGATCAAGAGAACCACAAAAAGGGAACACATAATTGTCATCAAGCAGTCAAAAAGTATCACTACAAAGAAAATTATGTCTCTTTTCTTCAGCAGTTTGTGAAGTGGCCAGTAACTGAGCATTTGCTAACAGAAACCTAGCTAAAGATGACAAATGTCAAAGATAAATCTTATATATATATCATATATATACATATATCACTTGTATGCACATCAGATTGGCAATTTTGTCTAAAATTTGAAAAATTCAGGACATCTTTCTCCTAGAGATAGTAGAATGACTAGAAGGCCTCTGGCTATATTTGGGCTGCAAAAAAGACAATTTAAAATTATATAGGTGTGTGTGAAAAACCTATGCTGCAAGTTAAAGAAAATGCTTTTATCTTCTGGTAAGCATACTGGTCTTACTGGTAAGTAAAATGCTTTTAAACACACACACAGTTCATTGAATACAATTGGAATGTGCCCATCTACATAAAAATCCCGGTTAAGATACTTTATTCTAGGAGGCTTTGAAACAAAAAGAAGTAAATAAAAGAAACAAAACAGTTAAATCAGTTATGAAAAAAGTCTAATTTTAGTTTAATTTTTTGCTTTAAAGGTTTATTTAAATGACTACCCACTTTTACATTTATACTATATCCAGCCCCAAAAAAGTATATTAGATAATAGGAAGAAAAACTTAGGAAAAAATTTCATTAGCTTTTAGGAGATAGCCTATAACATGATTTCCTTCCTAGATAAAACCACCCTCTAACTGCTTCATAGATCTGAGCCTGGTAAGACATCCCTAAAAGAGACATAACTGCTCCTACTTCAACTTCCCTTGAAGAATGATATGATAGCTTTTTGACTTTTTAGAGAAACTTTTAGATGTACAAATTGTATATTTTCCCATGAACATAAAGAATTGGGTTATATCATAAGAAGCAGGTTATGCTTAAAAGAAACTCACCAAATGGGAGGTTGACTCACTGGATTTGCAAAGTGGAAATAAGGCCCCAGATGAATCACCACAAAGTATGTCTTGTTCTAAACTCAACTGCTCATTGCACTTTAGAAAATTAAACTCCGTCTTTCCAGTATGGGCCACGCACAAATTGTAGGAATAAGGCAAAGTCCCTTCACTGTAGTTGGAAGGAATCACAGGTCCTGACTTGACACACAGACCAGGCTGAAAGCAGCCCCAGGTGGTGAGGCTAGAGGAGCGACGAAGGTGCAAGGCGATGGCCAGAGTCACCGCCAGGAGGAAAAGTACTGAGATCAAGGCCAACGCTACCACCAGGTAAAACTGCAGCTCTGCCTGGGGGTCAGAGAGTGTAGGACGGTCGCTGACATCTGGGAGCGCCTCTTGAAGGGTGTCAGCGAAAACCAGGTTCAGCGTGGCTGTGGCCGAGAGGGGCGGCTGTCCCCCATCCCGCACAGCGACCAGCAGGCGCTGGCGGGCCGCGTCCCTGTCGCCCAAAGCACGCGCCGTGCGCACCTCGCCCGTGCGCAGCCCCAGGCTGAAGAGTCCCGGCTCGCTGGCCTGCAGCACGTGGTACGACAGCCAGGCATTGTGTCCCGAGTCGGCGTCCACCGCCACCACCTTGGTGACCAGGTAGCCAGGCTGCGCGGCGCGCGGCACCGTGTCGAAGAGCGCCGAGCCGTCGGGCCCCAGCGCCGGGTACAGCACCCGCGGCGCGTTGTCGTTGCGGTCGTCCACCAACACGCGCAGGCTCACGTTGGCGCTGAGCGCGGGCGAGCCCTGGTCGCGGGCCTGCAGGGTCAGCTCGAAGGCGCGCAGCTGCTCGTGGTCGAAGGCGCGCTGCGCGAACACCACGCCGCTCTGCGCGCTCACGGACACGTAGGACGCCAGCGCCCGTGGCTCCAGGTCGCTGGCCACGATGGAGTAGGAGACGTGGCCGTTGTGTCCCAGGTCGGGGTCGGAGGCGCTGACTTGTGCGATGGATGCTCCAGGAGGATTGTTCTCAGCCACATGGACCACGTAAGAAGGCTGTTCGAAAACTGGCGCGTTGTCGTTGACATCGCCAATGTGTAGGGTGACGCTTGAGCTAGAGGAAAGGGGAGGCTTGCCCCTGTCGGTGGCTGTGATAGTGATATTGTACTCAGGGGTCTGCTCTCGGTCTAGAACTCCATCTGTCACTAATTTATAGGTGTTTATCGAAGCCGAGACTATTTTAAATGGAACATCACCTTCTAATTTACAAATAACTTCTCCGTTGTGTCCAGAATCCTTGTCACGGATTTTAAGCAAAGCAACGTGTGTTCCCAGCTTGGTATCCTCCATAATAATATCCCTCAGAGATTGGAATACCACTTCTGGGAAATTGTCGTTTATGTCTTGGACCTCTATCTCCACGGTACATTGAGCAATCATTCCTCCACCATCCCTTGCTTCCAAAACTATGGAATATTCTTTGACTTCCTCAAAATCTAAGGTATTTAGAATAGTAATTTCCCCGGTAATAGAATTCAGGTCAAACTGGGTGATCTGGCCTGCTTCAGAGAAAGAGAAGGTGATCTGGGCATTGACACCCTCATCCTGGTCAGTGGCCATCACTCGAAGCACAGGGGTGCCCGGAAGCACGTTTTCCGGAACGCCCACCCTGTATAGCTCTTGGCTGAACACTGGAGGGTTATCATTGGCATCAGTCACTAGGACCTGTATCTGGGCAGTACTACTAAGGGGTGGATCCCCGCAGTCCAACGCAGTCAAGGTCAACTGATAGGATTTCTGTTCTTCCCGGTCTAAAGGCATCTTTAGTACTAGCTCAGGGTATTTACTGCCATCTAGTTTCTCTTTATTCACGAGTGAGAAATGATCACTGGGATTGAGCTGGTAATTCTGTAGTGAGTTGGTACCAATATCTGCATCATGGGCAGATCCTAAAATAAATCGTGCCCCAGGCTTTGTAGACTCACTTATTTGCAGGTCAAAAGAAGTTTGCGTGAATTTTGGGGTATGGTCATTAATATCTTCGATGTCCACACTCACGTGATAAAAGTTCAACGGATTTTCAGCAACAGCCTCAAATTCCAGAGTACAGGCTGCCTTCTTCCCACAGATCTGCTCCCGGTCTAGCCTGCTGCCCACAAGTAACTCCCCGCTCTTGGCGCTCACAGTGAAGTAAGCCTTCTCCGAACTGATGCGCAGTTGTCGAGTCGGTAACTCATGCGCGCTCAGTCCCAAATCCTTGGCGAGGTTCCCCACCACCGAGCCCTCGGGCATTTCCTCGGGAATCCTGTAGCGGATTTGCTCAGAGAGCGCCGGGCAGAACAAAGACAGCAGCAAGGGAAAGAGCACTGGCCGCCTCTCAGCCCAGCCCCTCTCCGCAGCGCCGCTCCCCATCCCTCTTTGCTCCCCTCAGGTTGCTCACCGGCCTGGAGACGCCGGATTACAAATAATCTCTGTGCTGCAGATGTCCGGAGCTCCGAACAGGCTGTAAGTCCTGTGTGAGGGTCAGGGTTTCTTCTTCTCCAGAGGAGGAAGTGGTGTAAAGGCTCGGGCTAGCGAGTCCGACAGGGAAAGTGCGCTGCGGCTGCGCGAGGAGATCGCCAGTGCCCAAGCTCTCCATTTTGGCCAACAGCGGCGCCCACAGTCTGCACTAGGAAACTGCAGCCTCTGCTGCTCAGGTTTAACCAGCTACAAAAATTACAGTCCTGAGCCTAACTGAACAAATTATTTTTATATGTTTATATACTTAATGACGATTGATTCGTATTATTAGCTACACAAATATCCTAAATTTCCAGGTTTTCAGGGTAATCAATATGTTGCATAATTATTCCTCCATCTTCAAATCCACACTGTAATGGATGACTATAACACAGACTTGGCCTAAATGATCTCAGAGTACAGTAATTTTGAATACTTATTAATTAGCAATATATGAATAAAGTTCTATCCTTCTTTCCTTGTTCCTGTTTTTCTTGATTTCTTTCTTTTTTGGGTACCTCTATGTTGATTCATTTCAATTTTTCAGAAAGCATCAATAATGCTGAGATTGTCTTTAAAAGGGCACAATTTATACTTACCTCTAAACCCTTCTTTTTTTCAAAATAGTTTCAACTATTTCTTTATAGTAATATTATCTGACATACACTTCTATCAGTTAAGGAAACTATAGCCGTAATATCGTTAGCCTATTCCCTTTCCTTTGCATTGCACAATTATTTTCCTGGTTATAATATATAACATCAACCTTCAAAGTTACCAGAGAGATATATTTTGCCTTCAAATCCAAAGTAGCTAACCCTGGTCTACGGCAGTGAGGTACTGGTTCTCACTTGCGTGCTTAAATACAACACTCATGATGACCTCAACTGATGAAATAGTCCTTAGAATATTCATTGCAATAGCATACTGAATTTAGTGGTGGCTTCTTTCCTTTGTTTAAAAATATTATTAAGTATCTAATGAATCTGGTTGGGGGATTTTCCTTTTCAAAATAGCTGTTAATCATATTCCCGCCTCACAAAGTTGTCAGTAATATTGTCTTCTCCCCAAGTGATTATACATCTGAACACTGAAAAATATATGAAACATACTTCCACACTACTGCACATCCCCTTTTATGCAAAATACCACCACATACAATGCTGTGTTCAAAAAAAAGTCCTTTCATTTAGTACTCGAAAGTTTAAACATAGCCAGGAAAGAGTTAGCCTATCCCCCTCCTTCCTATTGCACAATTATTTTCCTGGTTACAAAATGTAACATCAGTCTTCAAAGTTACAAGAGGAATAATATTTTGCATAGTTCCTAGTAAAGAAGTAGATCCAAGTAAAGAAGATTAATTGTCATCCACCCCTTCTAGTTGCTAATCAACTGATATACTGGCCTTTACTGAAATGTTATATAATGAATAAAAAAAGTAGTTAACCCCAGATTGGGTTATTTGTAACTGAATTTTTCAGGAGATCCAACAAGTTGAATCAATTTCTGGTCTAGGACTTGAGTATATGGTTGTTTCATAAAGCAAGCACCCCCAATCTCCCACTAGGAGAGTCCACAAACACACTTCACGTGGCTGTACCAACAAAATAGCACAATAGAATTTTGTTTTAAAACATCTGCTTATTTCACAGGTGCCACCTGAAATGATATTTTATTTAATGTCATATTTTATTGGTTTCAGACAATAACCTTTATTGTTTCATTAGGTCCATGTCATTGATATAGATCTTAGTGAAGCTTAATGCACACATTTCATTCTTTTATTTAAGAATTTATTTGAGGGAGAGTGAGAGAAAGAGAGCATGGGGGGGGAGCAGAGGGAGAGGGAAAAGCAGATTCCCCGCTGAGCATGAAGCCCCACTCAGGGGTCCATCCCAGGACCCTGAGATCATGACCTGAGCCAAAGGGACTGAGCCACCCAGGCATCCCACACATTTCATTCTTTAGGCATTAGTCTAACCTAGCAGAAGCTAACTTTAATAGACAATTATGCTTTAAATATGTCAAGAAGCGAAATATCACCTCACACCTGTCATAATGGCTAAAATAAAAAACACAAGAAATTACAAGTGCTGGTAAGGATGTGGAGAAAAAGTAGCCCTCTTACACTGTTGACGAGAATGCAATCTGATGCAGTCACTGTAGAAAACAATATGGAGGTTCCTCAAAAAGTTAAAAATAGAACCATCCTATGATCCAGTAATGGTGCTACTGGGTATTTGCCAAGATACAAAAACACTAATTCAAAGGGATACATGCCCCCCTATGTTTATAGCACCATTATTTAAACTAGCCAAATTATGGAAACAGCCTAAGTGTTCACTGACTGATGAATGGATAAAGAAGATGTGTTGTATATACACACACACAATGAACTATTATTCAGCCATAAAAATGAAATCTTGCCATTTACGAAGACATGGATGGAGCTAGAGATTATAATGCTAGGTGAAATAAATCAGTGAAAGACAAATATCATATGATTTCACTCATATGTGAATTTAAGAAATGAACAAATGAGCAAGGAAAAACAAGAGAGAGAGACAAGCCAAGAAACAGACTTTTTTTTTTTTTTAAGTACGCTCCATGCCCACATGGAGCCCAAGGCAGGGCAGGACTTGAACTAACGACCCTAAGATCAAGAGCTGAGCTGAGATCAACAGCTGGATGCTTAACTGACTTAGCCACCCAGGCACCCCCAAGAAATGGACTCTTAACTATTGAGAACAAACTAATGGTTACCAGAGGGGAGGTGGATAACCTAATGGGTAACCTCTTGATAACCTAGGGCAATGGGAAAGATATAACAATTCATTCTCATTTATAAAACACATGAATTAAGAACACTGAGTGGAAAATAGGTGAAAGATATAAAAATGTGATAGTCCATTATTCACAATCTTGTCCACAGGCTTTCACTATGGAAAGGACACCAAAACCTATGCCACCAAGTTTTTCTATATTAAAGTATCACCACTGAAATAAATCATTGAACTTGGTTTACCTCTTTGAAGATTTTTCACCACATGTTCAAAACACTTCTTTCACGAAACAATAAATTACACAAAACATAATTCCTTGAAAATATAAAGGAATCAGTGAACTCACCTGAATATTTTCTGCTTCATCCTTACATTCACGAAAATCTATGGAGTTTAATAAAGGATCTTTTTTCTCACAGGTCTCCAAACTGAGGAGCATGTCCGCATAGTTGGGCTGGGGGAAGATAACGTGACTCTCCCGCGAGTCCGCGGTCAGCGAGACCTCATGCGAATAGGTCTGTAGGAAAGCCCGCACCCCGTCCACGCCCACGAAGTGCGAGTCCGGCACGCCCACCAGCCCGCCTCCTGAAGCCTGGAGCAGGCGCGACGCGTGCCAGCGCCTCAGCCTGAGCGCCAGCAGCACGATGACAAAGGCGAGGAAGACGCAGGACACTGCGGCCAC
Source organism: Ursus maritimus (assembly GCF_017311325.1). Classification (NCBI taxonomy): domain Eukaryota; kingdom Metazoa; phylum Chordata; class Mammalia; order Carnivora; family Ursidae; genus Ursus; species Ursus maritimus. The sequence continues at coordinate 52,775,658 of NW_024426663.1, forward strand.
CGCCACCACCAGGTACAGCGTGAGGTCCGAATCATCTGGGTCGCCGGGGGTCCTAATGCTGCCCAGATCGGCCAGGACGTCCGGGATGCTGTCGGCCACGGCCACAGTGAGCGTGACGGTGGCCGAGAGAGGGGGCTGGCCGTGGTCCTGCACCGCCACCACCAGGCTCTGCTTGAGCGCGTCTCTGTCCAGCAGGGCCCGCGCCGTGCGCACCTCGCCCGTGTGCAGCCCCACCGCGAAAAGCCCTGGCTCGCTGGCCTTGAGCAGGCGGTAGGACAGCCAGGCGTTCTGGCCCGAGTCTCTGTCCACCGCCACCACCTTGGTGACCAGGTAGCCGGGCTCTGCGGATCGGGGTGCCAGCTCCACGCCGGTGGAACCGTCAGTGGGCAGGGTGGGGTACAGGATCTCTGGTGTGTTGTCATTCTGGTCCACAATGTATATACTCAAGGACACATTGCTGCTAAGCGGTGGGTCCCCGCTGTCGTGCGCAGTCACTCTCAACTGCAGGTCACGGAACTGCTCATAGTCGAAGGAGTGCAACGCATACAGAATGCCGGTGTCAGAGTTGATGGACACATAGGAGGATAGGGAAGCCCCCTGGAGAGAGTCTTCAGACAAGGAGTAAGTGACTTGAGCATTCTCGTGGCTGTCCGGGTCATGTGCAGTCACAGAGAAGATAGAGGCACCTCTGGGGTTGTTTTCAGGGATGTAGACAGAATAGGAGGACTGGGGGAAGGCAGGCGGGTTGTCGTTGGTATCTGCCACATTCATGGAGATGTGAGTTTCTGAGGACAAGGGTGGGGTTCCACCATCTGTGGCTTTCAGTGTGATGTTATACACAGAGCATTTTTCCCGGTCTAGGTTTTTCGCTGTCATCAACCTATAGTAATTGTCTATTGATCTTTCTAATTTAAAAGGCAGATTTTCTGAAATAGTGCAGGCCACTTCACCATTCTTGCCGGAATCTCGATCTTGAAGGTAGAAAAGAGCAACTATGGTTCCAGGAGGAATGTCTTCAGGGATTGAGTTGCTTACAGATGTGACAGTAACTTCTGGGGCATTGTCATTCACATCTAAAATTGTGATCATTACTTTAGCCCTTGTCATACTACCAGCACCGTCCTGAGCCTGAACTTGCATTTCATAGTAGCTGGACTCTTCATAATCTAGCCCTTCTAAAGTTGATAATTCTCCTGTATGAGGGTTCAGTTGGAATATCTGCAGAATCTTCTGAGTTATTTTCCGGAAAGAATATGTCACTTCCCCATTGACTCCCTCATCCAGGTCAACAGCATGTACCGTGAGCAATCTTGTGCCCACTGGAACGTTCTCAGGGACAGTTACTTGGTACTGAGGCAAAGAGAAGACTGGCGCGTGATCGTTCACATCCACCACTGTTACTTGGATGTGGGCAGTTTGGGATAGGGGTGGGTCGCCACCGTCAGAGGCTGTAAGGAGTAAGTGGTGAACTGCCTCTTCCTCTCGATCCAGCACCCTTTCCAGCACTAATTCTGGATATTTGGCTCCATCGTCTCCAGTCTGCACAACCAGGGAGAAGTGATGATTGGGGTTGAGCTGGTAGCTCTGGAGGGAGTTCGTGCCCACATCTGGATCCAGAGCCTCATTTAACGGAAACCGCACCCCAGGAGCTGTGTTCTCCGTTATTTTTACAGTCATCTCTTCCGTCAAGAATCTAGGAGCATTGTCATTAACATCTATTATTTCCACTTCTACAGGGTAAAGATTCATTTTATCCATCAGGATGTTAAAGTTCACTAGGCACCGCGCACTCTGAGCACAGAGCTCCTCCCGGTCTATTCTGTCTGCGGTGACCAAGCTGCCGCTTCGCGGATTCAAAGCAAAAAGCTGCGTCCTACCTCTGGCGACGATGCGGACTCCGCGCTCCGTCAGTTCCCCAGGCTCCAGGCCCAGATCCTTAGCAATGTTACCCACAAAAGACCCTTTGTCTGTCTCCTCTGGCACGGAGTAGAGAATGTGTCTTGCCCAAGCTTCCCTCTGGGTCCCCAGGAGGATGGAGATCAGGATGAATCTTCTGTAGTCCGGACCCCTCTGCAGAGCCGCCATTGTTGTGCTGATCTTGTTTAGACACCAGGCTACCTCCTATTGTGCTTCTGGATGCCAGTGTGTCCGCGTGGAATCTTTTGTATCCGTAAAAGCAGCCCAGAATCTAATATAAGAGACCTGAGTTTGATGCAGCTTGATGCAGCTTGGAAGAGAGTTTGTCTCAATCTGGTGTTTCTTTGTACGGTAAAAGCTCAGTGGTTCTGGCGGATCTTTTGCACCATTTCCCCCTGGCTGGTGAACAGCGGCGCTCAGAGTCCTTACTAAGTTACTGCACCATACTGAAGCAAAATAACTGATTTTTCAGAAAGTTGTTTTATCCTTCAAAATCCTTCCATTTATGTTTCTTCGATTTATATATCTTTGATATTATTTAAAAATATATTTCATGAAAATGAATTAATGCAACAATGTTCATGATGCTTACTAATCCCAGATAATTTTTAAAATTTTTTGTTTTGCATTTCAACTTTTTTTTTAATAAATATTTTATTTATTTATTCGACAGAGATAGGGACAGCCAGCGAGAGAGGGAACACAAGCAGGGGGAGTGGGAGAGGAAGAAGCAGTCTCATAGCGGAGGAGCCTGACGTGGGGCTCGATCCCATAACTCCGGGATCACGCCCTGAGCCGAAGGCAGACGCTTAACGACTGCGCCACCCAGGCGCCCCTGCATTTCAACTTTGAAATGATATTGGGTACTGCCTCAGGCTTCATAGAACATAGTAAAATCAGCGTTTGCTGGAAAAGTGTGATTTTATTTTGAAAAGATATGTGTATATATACATAAGAAAGATGTTATATAGAAACTGTTTACATCAGAGTATAATAAATTAATTCAATAATATTGAATACCTACTATGTTCTAGACACCACTATGTAAGACTCACAGAGTCAAATTTTTCTTTAGAATACAGAGAGGTAATTTAATAAAGTTTTTGACTGGAGGAAATCTTAGAGATGATTTAGTCCAATACCTTCATTTTAATGATTTTTAAAATGAGAGGGAATTGCCTTGTCCTTGACTTCCTTGACTATATAGTAGTAAAGCCATTGTTGGAATACAAATATCCTCACTTACAGTGTTCTGAGAAGAAAAAAGAAAATCATCTGCCTTGGTTGATGGTTTATGCTCAAAAACTGCCATTAGAGAGGAGGTGATAATCGAAGCAGGAACAATCAGCTATAGAAGCAACTCATTTTGCGTAGAAGGCAGGAATTTGCAGAGATTCTACTGCCTGTGGATTCATAAGAAAGTGGGTGTTGACTGCTTCTCTTCATTATGCAATTCAAATGATCATCCTACCCGATTCTAGAATAACTGAAAAAAAGATGGGGCTCCAGATAGGCTTTGAGCATACACTGTCCTGAGAAGATTCTTAAGGGTACCAATTGTTCCATTGATGTTAATTAAGTAAAACTCAATTGTTGATGGATCTGAGGTTACTCCTAGCTGATAGGAATAAAATTCTGTCCACATAGTTGCAGAAGAAAAGAGTTACCTGTCCTGAAATGAACACCTGGCAAGAAATAAACTTACCTTATGGGGTGCCTGACTGACTCAGAAGAGCACACAACTCTCGATTTCAGGGTTGTAAGCTCAGGCCCCATGTTGTGTGTAGAGATTACTTACATAAATAAATACATAAACTTAAAAAAAAAGAAATAACCTTGCTTTGCAAATTATTTTAAGCTCTAGGGGAGTAGATAGCAGCACCAGGAGGAGAAATCAGAAGTAACATTGAAAATGCTTCTTAGCTTATTTCTTGGGGATTTTCTAACTAAGCAATCTATTTCTGCTCTCTGATGGCACTGGTGCAAAATATAGGCAATACTTTGAATGAAATTGTTTCAATCTATCAATTTATAGCCATGTTTTCTTTACCAAGTAGATAAAATAACTTTTTGTTCAAAGGAGCCAAATGAGTATTACACATTAATTCCATAAGTAGAAGTTAAATACTATTTGTTTCGTAGTAATTTTGAACTTTCTGTTGATGTAAGCAAAGTCATTAAAGATCATGACAGACATTTTCAAACAAAATTTTGGGTCTAGATATTACAGTTCCAGATGTCGTGATCTTTTTCTACCTAACACTTCAAAATTCATAGGGTCATCTTCACATTTGTTTCTTATTCTACTATTTTATTTTATTTTATTTTAAAGATTTTATTTATTTATGTGACAGAGATAGAGACAGCCAGCGAGAGAGGGAACACAAGCAGGGGGAGTGGGAGAGGAAGAAGCAGGTTCATAGCGGAGGAGCCTGATGTGGGGCTCGATCCCACAACGCCGGGATCACGCCCTGAGCCGAAGGAAGACGCTTAACGACTGCGCCACCCAGGTGCCCCTATTCTACTATTTTAAAAGAGGTCTCTGGATAACTTCTTTGGAGCTAATTAACTAAGATCTAGATAAATAAGATGATGAACATACTCTGAACATAAAGCATACATTAGGGAGTAACTGGCTGTATTATCTCTAGCAATCAAGTTTTCTATGTTATTCTACAACATAAATTTAAATATTAAAGATCTCTACTAGATCACTAAGATACATTAAATATAACATAAGCTTACTATATAAAATTGAAATAAGTTTACAGTTTTAAAGGAAGTACATTTTTATTGATTGACTTATTGGGAAGAATCGACCTTCATTTTTGTACTTGCATAAACAAATTCTATGGAAAAAAATTCTGTGGAAAGTCTAACTGACTTCCCAGACATTAAGTTATTCATCTTCTCTCCTTTCTTTCTCTCTTTTAAAGATTCTATGTATTTATTTGACAAGAGACAGAGCACAAGCAGGGGGAGTGGCAGGCAGAGGAAGAGGGAGAAGCAGGCTCCCCTGCTGAGCAGGGAGCACAAGGAAGGGCTCCATCCCACAACCCTGGGATCATGACCCGAGCTGAAGGCAGATGCTTAACTGACCCAATCTTCTCTCATTTCTTTATGGAACTTTTTTCTAATGAGAAGACATTTGTTTGGAGTTCTGTTTGGGTTTTAATTCCCAGGCAAAGATGCAGGTATTTTCTATCGCTCTCTGAAATTTTACTCCTTCCCGTTGACAACTGCTACCTCAATAGAAGTTTGATCAGATGGGTTGTTTTCACAGATGATAAACTAGCCCAATAATTTGGTACTTTTTCCCCTGATGCTTCAAAATTCAGTATATACTCAAAATCTTAGACTGTTTATCTTATTAACAATTATCTATATGGTATGTAAGTCAGAGAGCCTCAGTCAGAATTTAGCAAATTCCATGAGTACTACGATTTAACACTTGGTCAGTCCACATGAATGAATATTACTGAGAGTAAAATCTGATAACTTTCCCAATAAAGTATTTTATCTCTTTAAATGAAATGGACATAGGTACTTCAGATAAGAGAATAAAATAAACCATCCTATACTCCCCCAGTTAGTGAGTGAGCAGATAAGAGAATAATATAAACCAGCCTACTATCCACAAAACCCAGTTAGTGAGCTTTGCTTATAAATGCATGTAGTTTATTTTTTTTCAAAATGTGGTTTAAATCATCCAGAACTGGTGATATAAGAAATAACATTTACACTCTCAGACCATATGAAACAAATCTTAATACTTGTATGAGACAATCTGACTCCCATGACCGATATCCAAGTTTCAAGTTCTTTAAAATTACATACTATTAAGTTCTTTTTATATTTATTTATTTATTTGAGAGAGAGAGAGAGAGAGAGAGCACAGGATGTAGGGACAAAGGGAGAGGGGGACAGAGTCTTATGCAGACTCTGCGCTGAGTGTGGAGTTTGACTTGGGGACCAACCTCAAGACCCTGAGATCATTACCTGAGCTGAAACTGAATGCACCTGTGCCAGCCAGGCACCTTATTCACTATTAAATTTTGATTAAAACCATCAAAGGATTATATCACAAACATCCAAACAAATCAGATTTGAAAATGTGTGTGACCGGAATCTCTTAGTCATATACATTTGGAATCTTGAAATAAATAATTCTACAATAACTGCTGAGATGTAAATATCACAATATTGATTTAGAGAAACATATATTACCTTTCGTACCTAATTTAAAGGCATCAAGTCAGTATTATCTTAAAGAAGACTGACAATTTCAGGTTATAAAGGAGATTCTCATTTATTCTCAAGAGATCTTTTCAATTATTTAACGTTAAATGTGCATAGCAAATTTAGAAGCATAAGTGGCCAATCTATTGCATTATCAGATCACAGAATCCTCCAACTCAGGATTGGCAAAGACCTTGGCTATCATGTACTTCATCAACTCATCAAATTCTATTATCCTCTGTATTCTATTAAGTCCAGGGCCATCAGCTTACTTTTGGAAAGAGCTAATAATAGAACCTCCTACCTCCTAGGCAATTCATTTTACATTAGAACAACTTCAACAACTCAAAATTTTGGGTTTTTTTCCTATTCACCAAGCCACAATTTCATCCACACCTTTGGGCCATGATGAATCATTCTTCTAATGACAACCCTCCTTTCCTTAAATATTTTTTTTTAAAGATTTTATTTATTTATTCGACAGAGAGAGACAGCCAGCGAGAGAGGGAACACAAGCAGGGGGAGTGGGAGAGGAAGAAGCAGGCTCATAGCGGAAGAGCCTGATGTGGGACTCGATCCCGGAACGCCGGGATCACGCCCTGAGCTGAAGGCAGACGATTAACCGCTGTGCCACCCAGGCGCCCCTTTTCCTTAAATATTTGAATAGAGTTTCTCTACGTGACAGAAGCCTTATTTTATCTGGGTTAAATATGCTAAATTATTTCAATTCTTATCTGAACACTGTTCATCCTTCATTCTCCCATTCACTATTTAGTCCTCTATTTTTTAGGGATATGGCCTTGTAAGTGGACACTAATAAGCATATTTAAAAATTCACTTTCATTTTTAAATATCATCAAGCACATAGATTGGAGAAGATATTGTAGGAGGCATACAGCATCAGGTGCTTACATCTGTTAAAAATTATAACACTGGTGATGTCAACAAATATTTGTTCATTATACTGCTTTACAGTTGAAAATAATAAAATTATTTTATGATATTTTCTCAGAATTTGTGCGAGGTAGGTAAGACAAGTCTTTTTAATTTACATGTTAATTTAAAAACTATAGATACTGTGACTGGCCTGAGATGAATAACAGATAATTCCAGGAATATTATTCAAGTTTTCTAACACCAAAGATCAGGTCTTGTCTGAATTACTTTCATCTTTCCTGAAAATAATTTTTGACTCCTAAGTAGTAAAGGGGGAAGTATCTCTCACAGATCTCCGTTATTTTAGAAAAAACTTGCTTTTAGTTAACATTGTGGAAAAACTGAGACCTCGATCTTCTTTAACAGAGACCGCAATTTTTTTCTTTAGAAAGAGAATCTTTTTTTAAAAGAGTTTATGTATTTTAGAGAGAGAGGAGAGAGAGCACGGGGAGGGGCAAAGGGAGGAGGAGGGAGAGTCTTAAGCAGACTGGGGCTGAGTACAGAGCCCAGGGCTGGATCTCATGACCCGGATATGAGGGTCCTGACATTATGACCTGAGCCGAAATCAAGAGTTTAACCAACTGGACCACCCAAGAGCCCCCAAAAGAATCTTAGAGATGTCACAATTCGGGGGGGGGGGACCAAAACTAAAACCAAACCCTAACAAGAGATGTATGTAACCCAAGGCACAAAGACCTTGCCAGCAGGAGAAAAGTAAAGAAAATCTACAGCATACACTAAGAATTTTTTCCTCGAAATTAGAGAGTACTAAGAATACTAAGCTTTAATAGAGCTCTACTGATATAAAAAAGAATCTTCTGAAATTGACCCAACGCAAAGACCAAGAAAACTAAGCAGTGATCAAAGAAAAATTTAAACTTTCCTGTTCAAATAAAATAAAAGGAATAACCTCACCTGAACAAAGGAGTCTTCCTCTTTACAAAAACCTGAATCTTCCTGAATCAAAAGAGGCTCGCTTTTCCCACAGCTCTCCTGGCTGATGAGCGTGTCCGCATAGTTGGGCTGGGGGAAGATCACGTGACTCTCCCGCGAGTCCGCGGTCAGCGAGACCTCGTGAGAATAGGTCTGCAGGAAAGCCCGCACCCCGTCCACGCCCACAAAGCGCGAGGCCGGCACGCCCACCAGCCCGCCTCCTGAAGCCTGGAGCAGGCGCGACGCGTGCCAGCGCCTCAGCCTGAGCGCCAGCAGCACGATGACAAAGGCGAGGAAGACGCAGGACACTGCGGCCACCGCCACCACCAGGTACAGCGTGAGGTCCGAATCGTCTGGGTCGCCGGGGGTCCTGATGCTGCCCAGATCGGCCAGGACGTCCGGGATGCTGTCGGCCACGGCCACGGTGAGCGTGACGGTGGCCGAGAGAGGGGGCTGGCCGTGGTCCTGCACCGCCACCACCAGGCTCTGCTTGAGTGCGTCTCTGTCCAGCAGGGCCCGCGCCGTGCGCACCTCGCCCGTGTGCAGCCCCACCGCGAAGAGCCCAGGCTCGCTGGCCTTGAGCAGGTGGTAGGACAGCCAGGCGTTCTGTCCAGAGTCTCTGTCCACCGCCACCACCTTGGTGACCAGGTAGCCGGGCTCTGCGGATCGGGGTGCCAGCTCCACGCCGGTGGAACCGTCAGTGGGCAGGGTGGGGTACAGGATCTCTGGTGTGTTGTCATTCTGGTCCACAATGTATATACTCAAGGACACATTGCTGCTAAGCGGTGGGTCCCCGCTGTCGTGCGCAGTCACTCTCAACTGCAGGTCACGGAACTGCTCATAGTCGAAGGAGTGCAACGCATACAGAATGCCGGTGTCAGAGTTGATGGACACATAGGAGGATAGGGAAGCCCCCTGGAGAGAGTCTTCAGACAAGGAGTAAGTGACTTGAGCATTCTCGTGGCTGTCCGGGTCATGTGCAGTCACAGAGAAGATAGAGGCACCTCTGGGGTTGTTTTCAGGGATGTGGACAGAATAGGAGGACTGGGGGAAGGCAGGCGGGTTGTCGTTGATATCTGCCACATATAGGTAGATAAGCGTTTCTGTAGACAAAGGTGGAATTCCTTTGTCTGTAGCTGTTATAGTGATGTTGTACAAGGATACCTGTTCTCGATCTAGTACTGTATTGGTCACTAATTGATAATAATTGTCTACTGATTTTTCCAGTTCAAATGGCATATTTCTTGAGATGGAACATGTTACCAGGCCGTTCGGTCCAGAGTCTCGATCATATACTTGAAAAAGAGCGATTACTGTTCCTGGAGGCGTACTTTCAGCAACTGATCTACTTCCAGATGTAACTACCACTTCTGGTACATTATCATTTACATCCAAGATAGTTATTAAGACTTTTGCTCTGTCGAGTAGACCTGGCCGATCCCTGGCTTCAATATCCAGCTCATAAAAGCTTGAGTCTTCATAGTCTAGATTTGCAGAAGTTGATATTTCTCCAGTTGAAATATTCAAGCAGAAAATCTTTGACATCTTTTCTGTTACCCTCAGGAAGGAATACGTTACCTCTGCATGGACTCCTTCATCCTGGTCAGTAGCATTTACCGTCAATACTGGTGTACCTACTGGCAGATTTTCAGGAATGCTCACACGGTAGACAGGCTGAGTAAACACTGGAGCATTGTCATTCGCATCTAGGACAATTACCAGAATTCGCGCAGTGCCTGAGCGGATGGGGTCACCACCATCTACAGCAGTAAGGACCAGGTGGTGAACGGCTTCTCCCTCCCGATCCAGGGGGCGCTCCAACACCAGCTCCGGGTATTTGGGCCTATTGGCTTCGCTCCGCACGTCCACTGAGAAGTGACTATTCCCGCTGAGTTTGAAGCCCTGAAGAGAGTTCATTCCCACATCCAGGTCATAGACCTCCATTAGTGGAAAACGAGAGGATGGGACTGCGTTTTCCGGAATTTTTACTTCCAATTCTTCCCTGAAGAATCGGGGTGTATTGTCATTAATGTCCAGTATTTCTACTTCAATGGGATAAAGATTCAGTTTATCCTCAATGAGGATGTTAAAACTCACCAGACACGGTGCAGTCTGGGCACAGAGCTCCTCCCGGTCTATCCTGTCCGCAGTGACCAAGCTGCCGCTTCGCGGGTTCAGAGCAAAAAGCTGTGACCTACCTCTGGAGACGATGCGGACCCCACGCTCCGCCAGCTCCCGGGGCTCCAGCCCCAGGTTCTCGGCGATGTTTCCCACGAAGGAACCTTTGTCTAGCTCCTCAGGAATGGAATAACGAATCTGCCTGGCCCCGGCCTCCCACAGAGTCCCTAGGAGAATGAAGAGCACCACTCTCCCGTTGTAGCGCCGGCGCTTTTGCAGAGCGGCCATTACTGGCTCCTTATAGACTTCCTTGGAATTATAAGTAGGGGGAACGGGTTCACAATCACTCTTGTGCTTCTCAGAATTGGAAGCCAAGCTCCATAAACAAGATCGGATGAGAAGCGTTTTAGATTAGAATTTCTGTGCAGCTGGAGAGCTATCGTGTCTGATCTGCTTTTTGCTGGGGATGTAACTCGAGTTGTCATTGCCTTCCTTACCCGGGTTAGTGAACAGCGACACTTAGAGTCCTAACTTAATACTGCACCATTTTTGTGAAACCATCATATAGAGAATCTTATTGCTGCTAAATCAGCTTAGGTGTCACTGGTAATATTTCTCTCCCCAAAAAGAATTAAAGCACATATTTTGAATAAGTTTAGATGTTCCCTGGAATTTACCACTCATTTTTGTGCTATAGATCTTAGGGCCTTGGAGAACAGAAATAAGATTACACTTTTATGTAAATCTTGAATTTTCACATTCCACCATCATTTATATTTGCCCCATTTTCATTTTCTTGTGATTCAAGTTCTTATTTAAATTCTAGTTAGTTAACATACAGTATAATATTAGTTTCAGGAGTAAAATTTAGTGATTCATCACTTACATATAACACCCAGTGCTCATCACAAGTGCCCTCCTTAATGCCCATCACCCATTTAGTCCATCCCCCTGTCCACCTCCCTTCCAGCAACCCTCAATTTGTTCTCTGTGGTTAAAAGTCTTTCCTATTTGTCCCATTTTCAGTAAGGGCACTGCCACCAACATATTTGGAACCAATCCACGTACTGCCAATTACAAGTATTGCCATTTTTAGATGTCATTGTCTGTTTTATTAACATGCAGAATAAATGACCTAATTTAGGCAATACTTCTGTATACCTTTTAAAAAATGAAAAGGGGAGGTGCTTGGCTGGCTCAGTCAGAGGAGACTGCAACTCTTAAGATTATTTTTTCTAAAGATATTATTTGTTTACTTGAGAGACAGCATGAGAGAGGGGAAGGGCAGAGGGAGAAACAGATTCCCTGCTGAGCAGGGAGCCAGAAGCAGGGATCACTCCCAGGACCCGTCCCAGGACCCAGAGATCATGAGCTAAGCTGAAAGCAGAGGCTTAACCAACTGAGCCACCCAGGTTCCCCAGAGACTGCAACTCTTGATCTTGGGGTCATGAATTTGAGCCTCCCATTGAGTGTAGAGATTACTTAAATGAATAAAAAAGTTTAAAAAATAAAAACATGAAAAGGCAGTGAAAATATATTGGCTACAATGACAAAAATTTATATTTATATATTATATACAAAACATAGTTTAGGATTAACTACATTGAAATTAAGTAAACCACTGAATTGCCTACCTTTGTGTTTAATTATATATAGATAATATGTTTCCCAATGACAGTGTAATACTAATGTATCAAAAATGTTTCACGGTATATGGCTTTAGATTTAACAAAAATTTCAAGACCATCACAAGGTCACTTTCCATGAAAGACTGCAACACTGATAAATGAATAAAAAATTCTAAAAACGCCCCCAAGCGATGCCCAGAAAAATCAACAAAATACAACAAAATCAGGACATACTTAGCCTGTATATGTTTTACTTCTATAATAATTATTGACATCTAGTTACGATTATGGAAATAAAGGGTTTTGAAGCAACTCACCTGTTGCGAACTGACTGAATTAGAAGTCATTTGGGGATCTTCATCACTGGTACTTTCAAACCAAGAGGCTTCATTACACAGAAGATCTTGTGGTGGAACATTATCAGGCTTTATATTGAGAAATTTAAACTCAGTCTTTGAGGAATGTGAGGCAGCACATAGATTGTAAGAATAAGGCAGAGTCCCTTCGATAAAGTTGGGGAGAACACCAGATTCAGTCTTGGAGCACACATTGGTCTGAAAGCAGCCCCAGGCAGCGGGGCTGGAGGAGCGTCCCAGGCGCAGGGCAACCGCCAGAATCACCGCGAGGAGGAAGAGCACGGAAATCAAGGCCAAAGCCACCACCAGGTAAAACTGCAGCTCTGCCTGGGGGTCAGAGGGCGCCGGCCGGTCGCTGACATCTGGCAGCACCTCCTGTAAACTGTCAGCGAAAGCCAGGTTCAGCGTGGCTGTGGCCGAGAGGGGCGGCTGTCCCCCATCCCGCACAGCGACCAGCAGGCGCTGGCGGGCCGCGTCCCTGTCGCCCAAAGCACGCGCCGTGCGCACCTCGCCCGTGCGCAGCCCCAGGCTGAAGAGTCCCGGCTCGCTGGCCTGCAGCACGTGGTACGACAGCCAGGCATTGTGTCCCGAGTCGGCGTCCACCGCCACCACCTTGGTGACCAGGTAGCCAGGCTGCGCGGCGCGCGGCACCGTGTCGAAGAGCGCCGAGCCGTCGGGCCCCAGCGCCGGGTACAGCACCCGCGGCGCGTTGTCGTTGCGGTCGTCCACCAACACGCGCAGGCTCACGTTGGCGCTGAGCGCGGGCGAGCCCTGGTCGCGGGCCTGCAGGGTCAGCTCGAAGGCGCGCAGCTGCTCGTGGTCGAAGGCGCGCTGCGCGAACACCACGCCGCTCTGCGCGCTCACGGACACGTAGGACGCCAGCGCCCGTGGCTCCAGGTCGCTGGCCACGATGGAGTAGGAGACGCGGCCGTTGGGCCCCAGGTCGGGGTCGGAGGCACTGACTTGGGCAAGGAGGCTCCAGGGGGGTTGTTCTCAGCCACATGGACCAAACAGAAAGCCTGTCCGAAAACAGGCGCATTGTCGTTGACATCGATGATGTTCAAGAGGACACTTCTGTTGGAAGAGAGAGGCGGCTTTCCCCTATCTGTGACTGTGATGGTGATATTGTATTCTGGAATCTGTTCTCGATCTAGGACTCCATCTGTGACCAACATGTATGTATTTTTTGTATCTTGAACTATTTTAAATGGGAACTTTCCTTGTAGTTGACAGAAAACTTCCCCATTAAATCCAGAATCTAGGTCATGTGTTTTGATCAGGGCAACAACAGTCCCCAGCTCAGCATCTTCTTGAATCTGTTTAGATTCAGAATCCAGGGTCACCTCAGGAGCGTTGTCATTTTCATCCAAAATATCTATTTGTATTTTACAGTGTGCGGTGTGCCGGCCACCATCCTTTGCTTCCACCCCAATTGTGTAGCTCTCTCTCTCTTCAAAGTCCAGTTCTCCACCAGTGGTGAGTACCCCTGTTTTACTGTCCAGCTTGAACAACTGTCTCACTACATTACCAGTGTTGATGAAAGCGTATGTGATCTCAGCATTGACCCCCTCATCCAAGTCAGTGGCCATCACACTTAGTACAGAGGAGCCCATGGGCAGGTTCTCTCGAACACTGGCCCTGTATACATCCTGGGTAAACACTGGTGGGTTATCATTTGCATCTGCCACAAGCACCCTTATCTGGGTAGAGGAGCTTCTGGATGGGTCCCCCCCGTCAACAGCGGTGAGGACCAGATGGTGGCAGGACTGCTCTTCCCTGTCCAGGGGAGTCTTCACTACCAGTTCTGGGTACCTACTGCCATCTGGGTTCTCCTTCTGAATCAAAGAGAAGTGCGGGTTGGGGTTGAGGTAGTACTGCTGCAGGGAATTGACACCTACATCTGAATCTTGTGCGGATTCCAGGGAAAAAGTGGCCCCAGTTAGGGCCAGTTCACTGATTTCCAGTTCAGTGATATTTTGGCTAAAGGTCGGTGGGTTGTCATTGATATCCTGAATTACCACACTTATATGAAAGAAGTTCAAAGGCTTTTCAGCGACCATTTCGAATTCTAGGACACACGATGACTTCTTGCCACAAATCTGCTCTCGGTCTATACGGTCGCTCACAAGTAAGTCCCCGTTCTCAGTACTCACTGTAAAGAATTTCTTCCGTGCGCTAATCCGCAGGTTTCGGGTGGGCAAATCTTGAACGCCAAGCCCCAGATCCTTGGGGAGGTTCCCCACCAGCGAGCCCATGGCCAGCTCCTCAGGAATAGTGTAGCGGATCTGCTCCGGGAGCACCGGGCCGACCAAAGACAGCAAAAAGAGAAACCGCATTCGTCTCCGCCCAGTCGGGCCCTTCTGTCCCAAGAGATCTCCCATCTCCCTTTCTGCGACTTTGCCTTAAGGATTCCGAAGAGCTACGATCGCTAAATGATCCCAAGCAGGAGCAAGTCCTTGATTTGTCTTGGCAGACAGATTCTCTGACAGATATCTCGGCGGCAGAGAACTGGAGAGAAAGTCCCGTTACCGAGGTTCCGGGGGCGGGGGCGGGTGTGTGTGTGTGTGTGTGTGTGTGTGTGTGTGTGTGTGATTGCTTTGCGTCGGGAGAAGCTGATACTACGCCCAGTACTAGCCAACAGCGGCACCCCGCGTCTCGGCTGCAGAACTGCAGTAGACGTTACTAAATGAGCTCCAAATAAGGAATGCGTTAAAATTCTGTGTCCTGATGCAAATACTCATTCTTCCCATTTTACAAGGATTTTAACATTTTAGATATTTACTGTATCTTCAATCTGGCAGTCATTTTATTTGAACTTGATCTTTATCCATCTAAATCAAGTGATTTTTACCCCTCAAAGAGCAGAGGTAACTTGCTTGAAGATGTTTATTGGCATCATTGTGGTTTTTATTTTCATAAAATGGTCATAATAACTTCTTCCGTGTGTTCCTTAGTAAAACTGAAGGCCAGATGAAATGATATGTAGAAAATTACACAAATGAAAGTAGTGGTGGTGGTGATGGCAGAAAGTGTAATATGAAAATTCTAGAAATATCAGCTTGCTATGTATGGTTATTCCACTTATTTCTTTTCTTCTAACTTATAAATATTAGAAATCTCATAGCTCTTAGTTTTCTTCAGTGTTTCACTTCCTTCTATATTATCATTATCACCTTACCCCCCCAATAGATAGGTACACAAAGAGATTGGTTGTCCTTATAAAACGGAAGTGCGGTAAGAAGCAAGAAACACTCTTTTCCTTCATTTTCAAGTGTCTACTTTTAATGGCCATGATTTAAAAACCATCCCACTGATTTTATTTTGTCTACACTACATTACCATTGTCTTTAATTGTACTGTTTCTTCTCAAGTCACTTAGCAGTGGTGAGTTATTTGAATTTTGGGGATTAAGTATGAGTCCTTATAATTATATATTCTAAAGAAAGTAATCTATGTTGTCCCCAGGTTACTATCAGATCATCCCAACCCTTTTTTATTGACATTCTTCCCTTGTCAATAAGCGTGTCAAGTTTCATGTTTCTGATAGGTGTCTTACAGGTTTTTTTTTAAAAAAAGATTTTACTTATTTGTCAAAGAGAGAGATAGAGCACAAACAAGGGGAGCAGCAGGCAGAGGGAGAGCAGGCTCCCAGGGAGCCCTATGCAGGACTCGATCCCAGGACCCTGGGATCACGATGGGAGCTGAAGGCAGATGCTTAACTGAAAGAGCCACCCATGTGCCCCAATGCCTCACAGTTTTAATTTCATTTCCAAACTAGGAATCTTCATAAAAAAAAACTACTCAGTGTATTCACGATTCTAGACAGAAACTCACTGACATCTCTACTTCATACAAACATAAAAAACATAGACTCAAGGCTTTGCCCCAAAACATGACTGAACAAGTGCCTTTGCAAAAAGGTGTGAACACTTAAATTAGTACAGTAGAGTTATCTTTTCAGAGCACATATGAAACTAAAGATTCAAATATTTAAATGATTATACAGTATATATAGTATAATATATAGTGTTGTATCAAGCATTTTATTACATAAAGTCGATTGAAGTTTTTGGAGGTTTAAGAGGTATTTTCCATTGCATGAAAAAGTTAACTTGGGACATATATCCAAAATGTATAAACTTTTCTTTAAAATGTAATGAAAAAAAATTGTTATAAAATATAATGGAAAAGTGAATCATATCAGTCTCCATCATACAGATTCTCATCACTCTTTGGATGCATTCACTATTCAGTGAATCTCCACTTTTTATACTGCAATCAAAATTATCTCTATATAAATATAATTGGATCCCCTTCAATATATAAATATTGGATCCCCCTGAAGTAATTATTTAAAAAACAAAAATCAAGTGCTCATAGGTTCCCACATGTAACAATAAACCATTTGTTTGGTCAGGTAATGCAGCCTGCCACCCCATCATAGTATTTAATTGCCATTTCTCCCATTTAGTCACACTTTGCAGCTGATGAGGCTGTTGAAAGTACAATATTTGAAAGACTGAAAATCTTAAGGAGAAGCATCTGAAATTTATCTTCAGTAAATCAGATGCGAAAAATGAAGAGGGCAGGCCTTCCATTACACAACACACACTCAAGAATTTGAGACCCATAGACCTGCATTTCATTAAGAAAAATTATTAAGAAGAATACATCCCTGAGAAATGAATTTTAAAATTTCAAACAATTTTTATGTTGAATTGATTTTCCAAGTACAAATCTTAGACTCTAGTAATAAAGCAGGATTGTACCAACACATGCATAGGTGCAACCATTCAAGTAGATGCTGATTCTGAAAAGTGAAGACGTTATCTGTAACCAGAAGATGCCAGGTGTAGGGCATATTTGTATTTAATGATTGTAGCGCATTCTAATTCTTTGCAGATTTTAAACTGCATCACAGAATAAAGTACAGTTTTTTAAAGATTTATGTATTTTTAGAGAGAGAGAGAGCTTGTGGGGGTGGGGTGTGAGGGCAGAGGGATAGGGAGAGAAATCTCAAGCCGACTCCCCACTGAGCCAGGAGACCCACACAGGACTCGATCCCATGACCAAGGACCATGACCTGAGCCCAAATCAAGAGTCCCACACTTAACTGACTGAGCCACCCGGGTGCCCCAAATAAAGTACAGTTCTAAGGTTCCTTCTCACTGATTTCTTATCTCAACAAATATGCATGTCTAGAAATTACATAGGTTAACCCAAAGTTCCCAGACTTGAGAATGCCACAGACTACAAATTTAATGTTTTTCTAATTTTTATCATGTAGAAGTTTTCTATATTCTTCCACTGATTTATTAAAATACTGTAAATTATTTCCTTATGCAAACAGCAGGTATACTAAAATACCAGTGCTGTGTACCATCCTTTCCAAAACATATTCAATATTCGTGTTGATACAAATATCCAAAAGAGAACATTATATCTAACAACTTGGACTAATCAAACAACTCTTCTATTTACATAATAATAGTTCTAGTATAAGAAAGTCTTTGGGTAAAGTGATTATGTTTAACTACTTTCTTTTAAGCCTATGCATATCAGCTAGATTGTCTAAAAATTTCACGTATTGAAAAAAGAAGACATTAAACACAAAATAAAACTTGAAAACAAATGGAAACAGCACCATCCAATTAAATCAAGTTGATCTCTAAATGAAACCTACAATGATTCAGTACTTAACACAATTAACCAATTTTGAATGTGGCAGAGAAATGATTAAGGAAACAAATGAAAAAAAGCTACAAGCAACCATACTTAAAAAGAAATCTCACCTTAACAACTCCTACTTCTTCATTTACATTTATCTTCTCAGATATCAGAAGAGGCTCGCTTTTCCCACAGCTCTCCTGGCTGATGAGCGTGTCCGCATAGTTGGGCTGGGGGAAGATCACGTGACTCTCCCGCGAGTCCGCGGTCAGCGAGACCTCGTGAGAATAGGTCTGTAGGAAAGCCCGCACCCCGTCCACGCCCACGAAGTGCGAGGCCGGCACGCCCACCAGCCCGCCTCCTGAAGCCTGGAGCAGGCGCGACGCGTGCCAGCGCCTCAGCCTGAGCGCCAGCAGCACGATGACAAAGGCGAGGAAGACGCAGGACACTGCGGCCACCGCCACCACCAGGTAGAGCGTGAGGTCCGAATCATCTGGGTCGCCGGGGGTCCTGATGCTGCCCAGATCGGCCAGGACGTCCGGGATGCTGTCGGCCACGGCCACGGTGAGCGTGACGGTGGCCGAGAGAGGGGGCTGGCCGTGGTCCTGCACCGCCACCACCAGGCTCTGCTTGAGCGCGTCTCTGTCCAGCAGGGCCCGCGCCGTGCGCACCTCGCCCGTGTGCAGCCCCACCGCGAAGAGCCCTGGCTCGCTGGCCTTGAGCAGGCGGTAGGACAGCCAGGCGTTCTGTCCAGAGTCTCTGTCCACCGCCACCACCTTGGTGACCAGGTAGCCGGGTTCTGCAGAGCGGGGTGCCAGCTCCACGCCTGTGGAGCCATCAGTAGGAATGCTGGGGTACAGGATTTCCGGGGCATTGTCATTCTGATCCAGCACGAACAGGCTCAGTGACATGTTGCTACTAAGTGGAGGGTCTCCACTGTCACTGGCCATTACCCACAGCTGCAGGTCTTTAACCTGCTCATAGTCAAAAGAGTCCAGAGCATATAGGATGCCTGTGTTGGAATTAATGGAGACATAGGAGGATAGAGGCATTCCTTGAAAGTTGTCCTCAGCCAGAGAGTAAGTGACCTTGGCATTGTTGCCGCTGTCAGGGTCATGCGCAGTCACAGATAAGATTGAGAGGCCTCTGGGATTGTTTTCCAGGACGTAGGTGGAGTATGAAGTGTGAGGGAAGATGGGAGGGTTGTCATTGATGTCTGCCACATTCAGGGAGATGTGGCTTTCTGTAGACAAGGGTGGGTTTCCACGGTCAATGACAGTGACTGTGATGTTATAATCTGAGATCTCTTCTCTGTCCAGGGCTTTTGTTGTCAATAAGTGATAGTAATTATCAACTGACTTTTCCAATTTAAAAGGCAAGTTCCTAGGAATAGAACATAGAATCTCACCATTCTCTCCAGAATCACCATCATGTACACTAAACAGTGCAATTATGGTTCCAGGAGGACAGTCCTCAGAGATGGAACTAGCAAGAGAGGTGAGGATCACTTCTGGGACATTGTCATTCACGTCCTGTACTGTGATCAGCACCTTAGCACTGGCCAGAAGAGCACCTCCATCCTGAGCTACCACTTCCATGAGGTAGAACCTGGATTCTTCATAATCCAGTGGTTGCAGAGTTGAGATATCACCCAGGTTCGAATCAAGTTTGAAAGTCTCTGAAATTTTGTCTTCTTCATTGCGAAAAGAGTAAGTTAATTCCCCGTTTATTCCCTCATCTGGATCTGTGGCGGTTAGCGTAAGCAGCCGAGTGCCTACTGGTATGTTCTCTGGTACACTCACTCTGTACTCGGATCGAGTGAACAAGGGCGCGTTATCATTTGCGTCAAGGACCATCACACGTATGTGCGTAGTACTAGAGAGTATGGGGTCTCCGCCATCTAAAGCTGTGAGCAGGAGGTCGTGGACAGCTACTTTCTCGCGGTCCAAGGGCCGTTCCAGTACCAGCTCCGGATATTTTTGTCCGTCAGCTCCGCTTTTCTCTTCCAGAGAGAAATGCATATTGCGGCTGAGCTGATAACTCTGGAGGGAGTTCACATTCACATCCGCATCTCGAGCGAAGGGAAGCACTAATCGCGTTCCAGTAGCCGCATTTTCATTAACTTTTACTTTTACTTCTTCATCCCGGAAACGCGGAAGGTTATCATTAATATCTATTATTTCTATTTCTACTCCATACATTTTCATGTTATTCTCAACCAAGATGTTAAAACTCACCAGACACGGTGTGCTCTGAGCACACAGCTCCTCCCGGTCTATCCTGTCCGCGGTGACCAAGCTGCCGCTTCGCGGGTTCAGAGCAAAAAGCTGAGTCCTACCTCTGGAGACGATGCGGACCCCATGCTCCGCCAGCTCCCGGGGCTCCAGCCCCAGGTCCTTGGCGATGTTTCCCACGAAGGAGCCTTTGTCCAGCTCCTCCAGCACCGAGTAGCGGATCTGCCCCGCTCTGGCTCCCCATAGCGTCTCCAGGAGCAGGAAGAGCAAGAGAGGCTCTATGCAGCCCCAACCCTTCAGTGGATCCGCCATTGCTTTCTCTCTGACCAGTTTTCTTAGTCCTAATTCCAGCCTGCTGTTTCCTTACTTCTTTCAAGCCAAAGGGAACACATTACGTGACAGAAATGCAAGCCTATTCCCTAAAACTTCTCTGGTCTGTGTTTGTTTGGTGCGGAAGAAGCAGAGAGATCCTAACAGCAAGCAGCTTTTCCACTTTGGTGAACAGCGACACTCAGAGTCCTAACCAGTTACTACACCAATTCTGTTTTATTTCATAAATGTTTAGTTATATTTTATTTCTAATAATTTTGCTGTATCTTAAACCTACTATCAAGTGACATTGTTTATATTTAATTTTGAAATAGCAAAAGTCTTCAACAAACCTTGAGATCAATATAATTATTAGATCTTTATTTCTTTAGAAAAGTTTTAATTAAGTGCCAGAGAGCCTAGGTCCTTTATTCACCTCTTACCTATATTGAGTCCATTAAATTAGGATATTGGAATTCTTAATCTTGTAGATTTTAAAATTTCATCTTTTTATTAGACCAAATTTATGGAAATGTGCCCATTGTGCATAAGAATGTCAAGGAAACAACCTAGCTTCTATTGCATTTTTACAAAAAGGCCTTCTGATTCAAGCAAATTGTATTAGTTGTCATAAAATAAAAAATAAAGGGGTCATTTTGTTGCTTGTGAGGTCTTTGAAAAAGTTCCCAGATTTTCACACCAAGAATTTGGCAGCTACACTATATCAGACTAAGAGTTTGAGTTGGGTTAACTATACATTATCTATATTTTCCTATTACCATAACTAAACTGGAGTTAGGCATTTTACGGTGACAGACTCTTGGAGAAATCAGTATAGTGACTGAAGCAAAGGGTTTTAGTTCATCATCTATGCAGAGAAACATGTCCAGATACTTAGTGAGCAGGCACTGAGTGGCCTTCTTATATGGAGAGAGATATTTAATGTTATCCCTTTTATAAGGTAGCAGGGGAAAAAAGTCTCTTGACTGGGAAAAGAGGACATGACAGAGTCCATTAAGTGAGAAAAGCAAATTTTAACCTAATGACACCTTCATAGGAAAAGAAAGAAAATAAAGACATTTTGAATCTATAATTAGAAAATTCAAAAAAGAAAATTTAAAGTAAACAATGTGAATACAGTTTGCAAAATTTTTTCAATGTACAATTTTTCACAAAAGCAATCTGTTACTATGAATGAGAGAGAAAGATTTCTCCCATTTAATAAATACACCCGTAAAACAGACACTGAAGACCTCAAATGTTGTCCATCCTTTAAAAACCAATCTGAGATATCAAGATGCTTAGCTTGGAAAGACACTTAGAGCTGTTCTACAATTCAGTCCTACCCATGCCCTGCTGTTAGCAAACCATGACACTGGGTCATTTTTTTTCTTATTTTGGTTCCCAGTTTTCCCCAACTAGAAACATAGACAGCTCTCTTTACTCTGAAGTGCTATAATTCTAAGAGGAAGTAAAACTAAAATTTGAGCAATAAAGACCCTGAAGGTGAAAGGAATAGCTTGAAGTCCCAATAGTAACGAAATTTCAGAGGAAAGGAATATAAAGATGAGGAAGAAAGGTAAGTATTTCATGTAGTACAGGCTTATAATTATGGACAGATAAATCTCATATATCAGGCAGAAAACGTATGTCAAAGATTTGGCTAGATACGATTAAGATAATTAAGGCAGAAAACTGTCTATATTGAACCCACAAGACAAAATATGAAGTTGAGACTTAAACCCCAGTTTGGTGATTTGTTAACAAACACTGATACCAAAACTGAAAGCAAGTCAAATAAATTAAAGCTCACCTTTAAAATAATATCTGATGCAAATGGGACCCCAGCGCCTTCATGATTTGTATTTGGTACCCAAGAGGGATCTTCACAGAGGAGATCCTGAGAGGGAGTCACTTCAGGGGTGACAGTAAGAAAATTAAACTCTGTCTTAGCTGATTGTGAGGCAACGCACAGATTGTAGGAATAAGGCAAAGTCCCTTCACCGTAGTTGGGAGGAACCACAGGTCCTGACCTGACACACAGACCAGGCTGAAAGCAGCCCCAGGTGGTGGCGCTGGAGGAGCTTCGCAGGCGCAGGGCAACCGCCAGAATCACCGCGAGGAGGAAGAGCACGGAAATCAAGGCCAAAGCCACCACTAGGTAAAACTGCAGCTCTGCCTGGGGGTCAGAGGGTGCCGGCCGGTCGCTGACATCCGGAAGCACCTCCTGTAAGCTGTCAGCGAAAACCAGGAGCAGCGTGGCTGTGGCCGAGAGGGGCGGCTGTCCCCCATCCCGCACAGCGACCAGCAGGCGCTGGCGGGCCGCGTCCCTGTCGCCCAAAGCACGCGCCGTGCGCACCTCGCCCGTGCGCAGCCCCAGGCTGAAGAGTCCCGGCTCGCTGGCCTGCAGCACGTGGTACGACAGCCAGGCATTGTGTCCCGAGTCGGCGTCCACCGCCACCACCTTGGTGACCAGGTAGCCAGGCTGCGCGGCGCGCGGCACCATGTCGAAGAGCGCCGAGCCGTCGGGCCCCAGCGCCGGGTACAGCACCCGCGGCGCGTTGTCGTTGCGGTCGTCCACCAACACTCGCAGGCTCACGTTGGCGCTGAGCGCGGGCGAGCCCTGGTCGCGGGCCTGCAGGGTCAGCTCGAAGGCGCGCAGCTGCTCGTGGTCGAAGGCGCGCTGCGCGAACACCACGCCGCTCTGCGCGCTCACGGACACGTAGGACGCCAGCGCCGGTGGCTCCAGGTCGCTGGCCACGATGGAGTAGGAGACGTGGCCGTTGTGTCCCAGGTCAGGGTCGGAGGCGCTGACTTGGGCGATGGAGGCTCCAGGGGGGTTGTTCTCAGCCACATGGACCAAATAGAAAGCCTGTTTGAAAACCGGCGCGTTGTCATTGACATCTGCGATGTGCAGCGTGATGCTTATACTAGAGGAGAGGGGCGGCTTTCCCCTGTCGGTGGCCAACACAGTGATGTTGTATTCCGGAATCTTCTCTCGGTCCAGGGGCCCATCTGTCACTAGCTTGTAATAGTTCTTCGAGTAAGATTTAAGTATAAACTCACCCCTTCCCAAGATGCGGCAGTAAACTTCTCCATTTTCTCCAGAGTCTCTATCCCTTGTTTTTATCAAGGCGATCACAGTTCCTGGTGGTGAATCTTCTGGTAGGGGAGTAAATACTGAAGTGATAATCACTTCAGGTGCACAATCATTCTCATCGAGAATTTCAACTTGAATACTGCAGTGGGCTGCTAGATCTCCAGGATCTTTTGCTTCTACACTGAAAGTGTAACTATTAGCAATTTCAAAATCAAAATCATCCTTTGTTGTGATTTCTCCTGTTCTTTTATCTAAGTTAAAGAACTGTTCTACTAGTTCATCCACATTATGAAAGGAGTAGGTGATCTCTGCGTTGACACCTTCGTCCTGGTCAGTGGCCGTTACTTGAAGCACGGAGAAGCCCCGGGGCACACCTTCCTGCAAACTGACCTTGTATATGTCCTGAATGAACACTGGGGGGTTATCATTAGCATCAGTCACTTGGATTTGGATCTGGGTGGTGCCACTTTGTGGTGGGTCCCCACCGTCCACAGCTGTTAGAACCAACTGATGGAAATTCTGTTCTTCTCTGTCTAAAGAATGTTTCAGAACCAACTCAGGATATTTACGTCCATCACCAGTCTGTTTCTCTGTGAGATCAAAGTGCTCATTGTCATTAAGATGGTAGCTTTGCAGTGAATTCAGACCAGCATCTGAATCCAGGGCTGGGTCTAGTGGAAATGTTTTACCTGGCTTGGTGGATTCTACAATTTTTAATTCAATCTTATTCTGTTTGAATAGTGGGATGTTGTCATTTACATCCTGCACTGTTACTGCTACATGGAAAATATTTAGTGGGTTTTCAGCGACAGTATCGAAATCCAGAATACACAGAGGCTTCTTTCCGCATATCTGCTCTCGATCTATTCTGTCACTCACAATTAAGTCCCCATTCTCAGGGTTTACAGTGAAATACTCTTTCTCGGCGCTAACCCGCAGCTTCCGGGCTGGCAAGTCCTGGACACTGAGTCCCAGATCCTTGGCGAGGTTTCCTACCACCGAGTTTTGGGCCAGCTCTTCGGGAATTGAATAGCGGATTTGATTCGGGAGAGCCCCGCGGAACAAAGACAGCAGAAAAGCCAACAGTACCTGCCGCCACGGCGCTGGGCTGCTCCTCTGGGCGGTCGACCTCATCCTGTCTGTCTCCACGGTGGCTCTGCTTTTTGGTCGGGAGGAGAAATAAGCCCTCCGTGGATGGCAAAAGCCCGGGTAGGGTCTTCCTGCTTTTGTTTTCTGTATCCGAATCTTTACTGGTCTCCTCTAAGTGGCTGGTTTGAGCAGGAAGTTACCCTCTAAGAGGCTCCCAAATGCGTCTTCTCTCACTTTTTTGACCTACAGCGACACCCAGAGGTTTTCCCGTGGAAGTGCATCAATTGCTTGTAAATGTTTGAGAAAATATTTTTCTGAATTTACAGGGACTATTTGTTTGTTTTTAAAATGGTATATATTCACATAACTCCAAAATGAAAAGGTACACACAATATATTGTCTCCTTTCTGCTTTCAACAACACATTTCTCCCAGGAGAAATAAGTGTTATGTTTTTTGTGTGTATCATTCCAGAGACATGTTTTGTAGTGCAGATTTTTATAAATGTTCCCCCTTAATACGTAAATGTAAGTATACAATATACTGTGTTCTGCATCTTGCTTTTTTCATTCATTTTATCTTGAAATTATTTCATATCAGTAGATAAAGGCTTTTCCCATTTATTTCTTCCATCATATCGTTGCACAATAATTTACTTAACCAGAAACACGATTTTCTAAAAGAAACCCGGTGCCCATTCAAACAGAAACACCTTTTCAGTGTGATATTAGGGTAAAAATTATCTACTGCTCTCCTGGACATTTAAAATTTATATATCACTCTGATTCTGGAATGTATTCCTAATGCCAGCATCCAAATACGCTTGACACAGTTTCAGGCTGATTGATATTTCCAAGTTTTATTTTAAAGCTTCAGTATTTTAAATAATCTTTCCTCAGAATCTCTCTCAGTATTATTTCCCCTCTTCTTTCCCCATGCCAGCTAATTGCATCACATGACATTGTTTTTCTGTGTATCACAACACAGATTCCCACAAAGACAAAAGCATTTAGAAACTAAAATGCTCCTTTTTAAGCTGAATTGGGGCATAGTGCACAATCTACTGCTACAATTGCTGCCTATCTAAAGAGCACTAACTTGTGTAGCCTTAGACATTCATGAATTCTTAGTTAACTCACAGAACTAAAGGAAAGCATAAGGAACGAAAGTGTTGCATATCCCTTGCACACAAACTATTTCCCCCATATCAGATCATCCTAGAGCCATCTCAGAGCTAACTGAAAGCAATTTTCAGGAACAGGGAAGAGGCCTACTTAATAAGTAGCATAAATCATATTAATTCAGAATCCAAGTTACCCAACCTTTATAAGTGATTCTCATGATGAAAAAGAAAAGATTTTGAAAGTTATGTTTTCCTTAGAAATTGAGAAGGATCTCATAGTGATGCCATAATAGAAAATTTAGAAATTATCAAAATCACCCCCTTCAATCTACTTAAAGATGAATGAAACAAAATGGGCAATATTTTTGGTAATCACAGAAATGCACAAAGGAATCATACATACTGAGAACTGATGCATCTCACAAACTGAAACAACAAAATACTTGAAATACACCAATCCAATTGAGAAGCTATCCCTGTTAAAATTATATCTAAAAGTTAACATTTTCTCCAGTATTTTATAAATTGCCACTATTTAATTATAATGGAAAATACCCTTTCAAGGAAAAAAAAACTTCAAAGTGTAAAAAACAGTCTAGAATCAATAACGGCTTCATAAGACAGACTACTTTAATATGATTTTACACAGTTGCCTTTCATTTCACTTCTTCTCCTTTTTTTTTAGTTATTCTCTAGGTGCCTGGGTGGCTAAGCATCTGACTCTTGATTCAGCTCTGATCTTGTACTCACGATTGTGAGTTCTAGCCCTGCCTTGGGCTTCACGCTGGGTGTGGTGCCTACTTAAAAAAATAAAAAGTAATCTCTACACCCAACGTGGGGGTTCGAACTCATGACCCCAAGATCAAGAGTCACATGCTCTACCCACTGAGCAGCAAAATGCCCTGCATTTCACAGTTCTAATCTATCCTTTCACTAATGCCTAAATGAAAATGGCACTTAAAGAAAAGAGACAGAGACATAAACTTAAGAAACTGTTGCTGAAACTGTAACTAAATGAAGACTACAAATGATAAGTAATAAACTTTAAAGAGTAGTAACTGCTATTGACATGATCTTGAGGGATCATCCGCCCCTCCCCTTTATTTTTATTATTTATTCATTTTCATAGATTTTGTTTATTTGAGAGAGAGAGCACAAGAAGAGGGAGCAGCAGGCAGAGGGAGAGGGAGAAGCAGATTCCCCTTGAGTAGAGAGCCTGAGGTGGGGCTCCTTCCCACACCCTGGGATCATGACCTGAGCCTAAAGCAGACGCTTAACCAACTGAGCCACCCAGGCACCCCTGCCCATTCCCTTTAAAGTAACAGAATACTAAAAAAGAAGTGTCTTTACTTCATATATTACCATATATATATATATATATTATATATATATATATAATATATATATTATACAATTGGAGACGTTTATATAGCTCTCTGCCTATGTTTTGGTGTGGCAAGACTGACTCACCTGATGAAGACTAGGGTCTCCTTTTGTTTCAAGTAAATCCTGAGTTACCAGAAGAGGCTCGCTTTTCCCACAGCTCTCCTGGCTGATAAGCGTGTCCGCATAGTTGGGCTGGGGGAAGATCACGTGACTCTCCCGCGAGTCCGCGGTCAGTGAGACCTCGTGAGAATAGGTCTGCAGGAAAGCCCGCACCCCGTCCACGCCCACAAAGTGCGAGGCCGGCACGCCCACCAGCCCGCCTCCTGAAGCCTGGAGCAGGCGCGACGCGTGCCAGCGCCTCAGCCTGAGCGCCAGCAGCACGATGACAAAGGCGAGGAAGACGCAGGACACTGCGGCCACCGCCACCACCAGGTAGAGCGTGAGGTCCGAATCGTCTGGGTCGCCGGGGGTCCTGATGCTGCCCAGATCGGCCAGGACGTCCGGGATGCTGTCGGCCACGGCCACGGTGAGCGTGACGGTGGCCGAGAGAGGGGGCTGGCCGTGGTCCTGCACCGCCACCACCAGGCTCTGCTTGAGCGCGTCTCTGTCCAGCAGGGCCCGCGCCGTGCGCACCTCGCCCGTGTGCAGCCCCACCGCGAAGAGCCCTGGCTCGCTGGCCTTGAGCAGGCGGTAGGACAGCCAGGCATTCTGGCCCGAGTCTCTGTCCACCGCCACCACCTTGGTGACCAGGTAGCCGGGTTCTGCAGATCGGGGTGCCAGCTCCACGCCGGTGGAACCGTCAGTGGGGAGAGCAGGGTAAAGGATTTCAGGGGCATTGTCGTTCTGGTCCAGAATGAAAATACTCAAGGACACATTGCTGCTGAGTGGAGGGACCCCGCTGTCGCTGGCTGTCACTAATAGTTGCAGGTCTCTAACCTGCTCAAAGTCGAAGGAGCACAGTGCATACAGGACACCAGTATCAGAGTTGATGGAAACATAGGAAGAAAGAGGCATCCTATGGAATGTGTCCTCAGCCAAGGAGTATGTGACTCTGGCATTCTCGATACTGTCAGGGTCCTGGGCAGATATGGATAAAATGGAGGCTCCTCTGGGGTTGTTTTCAGGAATGTAGGCAGAGTAGGAAGCATGAGGAAAAGCAGGTGGATTGTCATTGATGTCTGCCACCTGCAGTGAGATGTGAGTTTCTGTGGAAAGTGGTGGAGTTCCATGATCAGTGGCAGTTACTGTGATGTTATATTGTGAAACTTCTTCCCTATCCAGTGTTCTGCTTGTCAACAGCCGATGATAATTTCCATAGGTCTTTTCAAGTGTGAATGGCAGATTATCCAGAATAGAACATGTGACAAGGCCATTCTCTCCTGAGTCACTGTCGTGCACATTGAAAAGTGCAATTACTGTGCCTGGGGAAGAAGTTTCTTGGATAGAGCTGGTGAGAGATGTAACAGTGACTTCTGGAGCATTGTCATTTACATCCAGAACTGTCACCAGTACCTTACTTCTGGCTCGGAGACCAGGTCCATCATGGGCTTCTACATCTATATCATAGAATCCAGAGTCTTCATAATCTAGATCCCCCAATATTGTTATGTCCCCAGTCAAAGAATTCAACTGGAATAGTTGCGACATTTTATCTCTCACTTTGCGGAAAGAATAGGTTACTTCTCCATTGGCTCCTTCATCTGGATCAGTGGCTTTTACAGTGAGTAGCCGGTAGCCCACTGGCACGTTCTCCAGAACCTTCACGTGGTATTCTGGCTGAGTGAATACGGGAGCATTGTCGTTGGTATCCACAAGTGTTACGTGAATCTTGACAGTGCCAGAGTGAACCAGGTCACCTCCGTCAAAGGCGGTGAGAAGGAGGTGGTGAACCGCCTCTTCCTCTCGGTCTAGGGAAAGCTCCAGCACCAGCTCCGGGTACTTAATGCCATCTGCTCCGCTTTGCACGTCTAGGGAGAAGTGAACATTGGAGCTGAGCTGGTAACCCTGCAGGGAGTTTACCCCAACATCTGGATCAAATGCTTCAGGAAGAGGAAATCTTGTCCCAGGACTTTCATTTTCAGCAACTTTTATTTCCCTTTGCTCTGTCCCAAAGTTGGGCGCGTTATCATTAACATCGATGATTTCCACTTCTACTCCAAAAATCTTCACTTTGTCCTCCAGAAGAATCTCCAAGCTTACTACACACTTTGGAGATCTATCACAGAGCTCTTCCCGGTCTATCCTACCCGCGGTGACCAAGCTGCCGCTTCGCGGGTTCAGAGCAAAGAGCTGTGTCCTACCTCTGGAGACGATGCGGACTCCGCGCTCTGACAGTTCCCGGGGCTCCAGTCCCAGGTCCTTGGCGATATTGCCCACATAAGAGCCTTTCTCCAGCTCCTCAGGCACTGAGTAGCGAATCTGTTCAGCCTGGATTTTCCACAGGGCCCCCAGGAGAACGCAGATCCCGACCAGCCGGCTGCATTCTGGGCGATAAGGAGGAGCCGCCATTACCGCCCCGAGGCAGAATAGCTTCCGCTTGGATGTTCCCTCGGTGGAGACCAGAGAAGCCCCAGGATCTTCAGGGTCCAAGATTTTGCGCTTTCGCCGTTAAACGTTGGAATTCTGGGGTCCGGTCTTAAGCTTTCCTAAAGCTACAGGGCTAATGTTTTGTGATGCAGAAATCTTGTGGTTCTGATTAAATTCCTGGTTATCTGTTTCCCCTGATTGGTGAACAGCGACACTCAGAGCCCTAACCTGTTACTGCAATCTATTCTTGGTGAAGAAAAGCACTACCTGTTTATACCATTTCTTTTCCATAACCTATTTTTCCCAAAAGAATAAAATTCAAGCTCCTGTTGTTTTATTTGCAATAAAAATCCAGGCATGATCCAAAACTTACTGCACAATAAACCTTCCAAAGTAATTTATTTATTTTCAAAGAAAATATGGTGATTTTTTTCCTAAGAATTTTTTTCTCTTAAGTTTTTCCATCATTTATTTTCATAGTCCATTTTCAGGGCAGTGCACTGTGTGAGGGACACATTTATCCTTCCCAGAAACAAGTATGAACTTGAAAATGAAAGAATAGATAGGTGTAAAAACAGTGTCAGGTCGGGGAAGTTGGAGGTCCGAGCTCTAGGTCCTTACCTACGCAGAAACAAGTTCCTTCACATGAGTTGACCCTTTAGAATCTGGGGCAACTTTTCAATTCTCTTGTAAGAAAACATCTACTGTTCAAGAGCTAGTCTTACTCCTGTGCAAATGGGCTTGGCAAATATGATAACAGCTTGGGAAGCTAATTTGTTCATTAATTTTGTATACACAAGATTTTAGGTCACAGGCTATGTTTGTGACTATAATGTTCACAGTGTGTCCTCAAACTTTAGAACAGCACCTTTCATAAAGTAGACAATCAAGCAGTTTTTTAACGTTTAATGAGTGCATTACTAATGTAACTGCAAAGCCCTATAACAATGGGTAAGTAACTCTGATATTAAAAATAAATAATAAAGAAGACAAAAATTAAACTGAAGCTTTGTCTGTAAAAAGCAGACAATATTTAGTATTTTTTCACATAAAGACATATGCAGAAGGCATTATTTTACTATCATTTATAAGTTTACTTCAGGTTTGATTTTAGACATAACTACTAAAAGGAAAATTTTTAGTAGTATATATATTATCACTGCGTGTTTCAGTTTTCTTATACATGAATACTTTGACTAATCTTAGAAAATTTAATATGAAGCAGCAAGTTGCCAGTTCTTTAGATTATTGCTCAAATAATTAGCTTCTAGAAGTTACTTAAAAATTTTAATCAGACAAGAAAGTCCATAATTTATTCAGAATAGTAAAATCATCAGACTTTGGAGAGCGGAGTAAAGGTAATTTTCACAATCTCCAAAGGAGTCACAAATTGCTGGGAATTGGGAGGTAAAAGGAGCTGTTTGGAAAAACTTTGACTCACTTCTCAGAAACCTATACTAAAAAAAAAAAAAGAAATACGGGAGAGGCTTTATATACAAAAAGTTTCATCACATTCCTTATAACGGTCAAAAAGGAGAAAGAGTATAAAAATAAATTATTTAAGAATGGTTAAGATTATTTTTCTGAAGATCTTATTTTTTATAAAGATTTTATTTATTGATTTGATGGAGAGAGAGAAAGCACAAGCAGGTGGAGCAGCAGGCAGAGGCAGAGGGAGAAGCTGGCTCTCCGCCTAGCAGAGAGCCCGATGCAGGGCTCCATCCCAGGACTCTGGGATCATGACCTGAGCTGAAGGCAGATGCTTAACCAACTGAGCAACCCAGGCGCCCCTTAAGATCTTATTTTTAAGTAATCTCTACACCCAATGTGGGGTTCGAACGCACTATGTGTAAATCAAGACTCACATGCTCTATGGACGGAGCCAGCCAGGTGCCCAGAAAGTTATTTTTGAATGTGATTATAGAGTTCAAATAAAATTGGCCCAAAGTTAGTGATCCAAATCAGTCTTTGCTACATGTAATAAGGCAAAGAAATGCTAAGAGAACTATTGAAGGCTCAATTAAAAATACATATTGCAGCAAAAAGATGAAAAAAATATATTCGATGAAGATGAACATTAATTTAAGCAGAAAGAACTGTCAGTACATTTATAAAGAATAAAGCTTGAAGTGCTCCCTTTGGCAGCACCTATACTAAGAATAAAGCTTGAAAAAAATAGTACCACACATCAACTAAGAAATCTCCACCCATCCAATACACCTCTTCTACTACTACCATCACTAGAAAAATGAAGAACAATAAAAAAATAATTATGCACGACCTAGAACAAAAGTAGGTTTGCAGAAACTCACGTGTGAGGCTAAAGACGAATCATAACCGATTTGGGGGTCTTCATTGCTGATACGTACATCCGTAGAAGGATCCTCACAAAGGAGATCCCGAGGAGGAACTATTTCCGCTTTCAGGTTGGGAAAAGTAAATTCTGTGTTAGCTAATCGTGAGGCCACGCACAGATTGTAGGAATAGGGCAAAGTCCCTTCGCTGTAAGTGGGGAGAACCCGAGGTCCTGACTTGGAACTGAGATCTCGCCGAAAGCAGCCCCAGGCAGCGGGGCTGGAGGAGCGTCCCAGGCGCAGGGCAACCGCCAGAATCACCGCGAGGAGGAAGAGCACGGAAATCAAGGCCAAAGCCACCACTAGGTAAAACTGCAGCTCTGCCTGGGGGTCAGAGGGTGCCGGCCGGTCGCTAACATCCCCAAGCACCTCCTGTAAACTGTCAGCGAAAACCAGCAGCAGCGTGGCTGTGGCCGAGAGGGGCGGCTGTCCCCCATCCCGCACAGCGACCAGCAGGCGCTGGCGGGCCGCGTCCCTGTCGCCCAAAGCACGCGCCGTGCGCACCTCGCCCGTGCGCAGCCCCAGGCTGAAGAGTCCCGGCTCGCTGGCCTGCAGCACGTGGTACGACAGCCAGGCATTGTGTCCCGAGTCGGCGTCCACCGCCACCACCTTGGTGACCAGGTAGCCGGGCTGCGCGGCACGCGGCACCGTGTCGAAGAGCGCCGAGCCGTCGGGCCCCAGCGCCGGGTACAGCACCCGCGGCGCGTTGTCGTTGCGGTCGTCCACCAACACGCGCAGGCTCACGTTGGCGCTGAGCGCGGGCGAGCCCTGGTCGCGGGCCTGCAGGGTCAGCTCGAAGGCGCGCAGCTGCTCGTGGTCGAAGGCGCGCTGCGCGAACACCACGCCGCTCTGCGCGCTCACGGACACGTAGGACGCCAGCGCCCGTGGCTCCAGGTCGCTGGCCACGATGGAGTAGGAGACGCGGCCGTTGTGTCCTAGATCCGGGTCAAAGGCGCTGACTCGCGCAATAGAGGCTCCTGGAGAATTGTTCTCGGCCACGTGGACCACGTAGGAGGCCTGGTGGAAAACCGGCACGTTGTCGTTGATATCGCTGATGTGTAGGGTGATGCTTGTACTGGAGAATAGCGAGGGCTTGCCCTTGTCAGTGGCTGTGATGGTGACATTATACTCCGCCATTTGCTCCCTATCTAGGGCATTGTCAATCACCAGCTTGTAATAATTCTTGGAGGTGGACTCTAATTTGAAAGGAACGTCTTCCTGAATATAGCACGTCACCAGACCGTTTTGCCCAGAGTCCCGGTCTCTCACTTTAAAGAGGGCTACTACGGTTCCAAGGTTTGAGTCCTCGGGAATCTGGTTAGAAGAGGACATCAATGTGACCTCTGGGGCATTATCATTCTCATCAACAATTTCAATCTGAACATTACAGTGAGCCGTGTGCACCCCTCCATCCCTGGCTTCTACAACCAACATATATCTACTTGTCTTTTCAAAGTCCAATGTACCATTGGTTGTAATGTCACCAGTATTTGGATTGAGATTGAAGAGGAGGCTGGTACTTGTTGGGGCACTGAGGAAGGCATAGGTGATCTCTGCGTTAACACCCTCGTCCTGGTCGGTGGCCATCACTTGGAGCACGGAGGTCCCCGAGGGCACGTTCTCTTGGAGGCTAACTTTGTATGTGTCCTGCCTGAACACTGGAGCATTATCATTGGCATCGGTGACCTGAATCCGGATCTGGGTGGTGCCGCTTAGTGGAGGGTCTCCACCGTCCATGGCGGTCAGGATTAACTGGTGGGAGCTCTGCCGTTCTCTGTCCAGAGGTTTTTCCAGCAGTAATTCTGGGTATTTACTTCCATCAGGACTTTCCTTAGTTGTCACAGAGAAGTGTTCGCTGGAGTTGATAGTGTATATCTTCAGTGAGTTACTTTCTACATCTGCATCTTGTGCAGAATCCAGAGGGAATTTTACACCTGGTAAGGCTGACTCGCAGATTTCCAAGTCAATGCCTTTTGCAGTGAAACGTGGTGCATTGTCATTAATATCTTGGATTGCAACAATCACGTGGAAAACATTCATTGGATTTTCAGCAACCATTTCAAATTCTAGCGCACACTCAGATTTCCTACCGCAAATTTCCTCTCGATCTATCCTGCCGTTCACTAACAAATCCCCACTCTCTGCACTCACACTGAAGAAATTCTCTGCACTAACCCGCAGTTTTCGAGCTGGCACCTCCTGGACACTGAGTTTCAGATCCTTGGCGAGGTTCCCCACCCGCACGCCCTTGGCCAGCTCCTCCGGAATAGTGTATTGGATCTGCTGGGAGATAGCCCCCCATAACAAAGACAGCAGGAAGAGAAACAGTACCTGAATTTTCATCGGTTCAGCTTTTCTGGAGCGTCTTTGCATTTTTTTTTTTTTAACTCCCTGGGAAGCTTCTTTTCAGGATGTCTCTGGGATGTTTAAAAAAAAATCACTGACAGCACCTGGACTTTTGTGATTTGAGGGTAGGACTTGAGTTGGTGGGTGCACAGACGCCGCCTCCGCGTTCTGATGCGCTCAGGATAAAGCCGGAAAACACTGCCCAACTCTCCCGAAGAATTGCGAACCTTTCTTCCCTTTGGTCAACAGCGGCGCCCGGAGGTTGTCTGGGAGAACTGCATATTGTCCGGCCTTTTACCCTCAACGTGTAAGCTATGTACCTTGTCTATTTGTTGAAAAACCAAGTATTCATATTTTCCCTCTAAATTTGATATGTTCTACTTTTTATCATTTCATAAGCATTGCTATCATTTTACATTCTTTTTTGCATTAAAAAATTTCACAAGGCTTACAACCATTTTTTCAGTTTTGGGGGCAAAAATATCTTCAATTATTTCACTGTATTTATGCACACTGGCATGACTAATATGGATGTAACGAAATAAGTTATTGGTTTTTTATTCACATTTTAGTGAACTATGATCCCTACATTTTTGTAAAATCCATAACCTCCCTTATATAGTATTTTAACTCTCTCCATACTTTATCAATTCAGTAATACTTTCCAAAGATACAGTTTTTGCAAAAAAAGAGTTAGTCAAGACCCTAGACTTATTTTAATGCATTGCTCATTTTTTTAAAGCATAGATAATCTTCCCATTAAGTACAGCACAGCCTGATATTTTGTTAAAGTGATCAATTTAGTACACATGCTTTTATACAGCTCAATCTTGTGAATGCCATATTTATTTTTTATGAAATCAGTGCTTTTTACTATATGTATATATATGCAATACTCCATAATGCCAATGCTCAGCTCCAGCTGATTTATACCGTTAATAAGTATAATGAATTTGACTTGATCACTGGTAAAGCTTGGAGAGGTGTTGAGAGTCCTTAGACACTCCATTTTGGAACTTACCCTGTAATCTTTGAACTCATCTTGGGTAACTAAAACAAATACCTTTATTTCAAATGCACTACCAAATTAGATACTAATGTAATGATATATTCTACTGTTGTGCAGGGGTAATACATACTCACATTACACTCCAGTCAGAACAGACTATATCTATTTTCCTAAGACATTATTTTCATTGTTTTCCCTACTTCATGACTTTATATTTTCTGTGCCTTTTGCTGTTCCCCTTTCTATTGTAATGAGTTCTTGCCCATCCTTAAGAAAATCCTTTTTAGTGAAATAGAATGTCTAGACTTTTCATTATCTACACAAGTCGATGGAAATTGTACTGCCTTTGTACTCCCTACACACTTTCGCAACATTTATATAGGCTTTGTTTTATACAAGATTCTTAGAAAATTCGCTTTGAGCATCTGAAGTTCCCCTGGCACTATCCATTTAGCAATTTTTCTCATTATGAGGAAAGTGATACTAATAACACTTTGTCACATTATAAAGATTTTTCCTTAAAGAAGACATTTTGGAGATCGTGTGCCTTTTTTCTGTGATGTATTTGCAAGTGTAAGTGAAAATACACCTTTCCCTGCTCTTAGTTATTTTGCTCAGGCCTTGCATCTCACACTCATGAATATATCTCTTTCTAATGTATTGAGGGAGAGAGATGTTCCTTTATTTGAAATCTAACGAAATATATTTTGGTCTCATTTTGGAGGACTCTCTGAGGTGATTTTATGGGTGAAAATAATTTCATAAATTTCAAAATGGGCCAACAATTTCTGGCTCTAGGAAGTTGTAGGACTCTATTCTATTGTTGGAGTAGCTGGCCTAGAAATGTCCTGCTGAGAATAAGACATATCTCCTTGCATTTTTAAAAATCCTTCTCACAGGACAAGAAATGTCCCTCGAAGACTCATAACAGTTTAGGCAATTGACCTCCCCACCTTCAGACAAAAGGCTGAAATCAATATGAATGCACACATACACCCACACATACTTTAGGTATACACAGTAAGGAACACTGGCCAGGTAAAACCACTTGACCAAGCCGTACATTTTTTTACCCAACAGTTTTTATGTCATTGAAGTGAGAAGAGTGTGGCCTGGCGTGGAAAGAGCAAGCATCAATTTACAGGAGCTTAACATACCTAATATTTATATTTTTATTTGTATCAGTCGGGAGAAGCTAAGTAGGTTGGAGTGATAAACTTCAAATCACAGGAAGTTAAAATTTAAAAGTCTATTTATCACAGATATACACATCAATGTATGACAACCACAGAGCTCTTCTCTTGGTGTAGTTATTCAAGCACTCAGGTAGAAGGAACAGTCACAGTTTCAAAAAATAGCTTAGAGATCTGGAAATTCTTACAATGCCAACAGGAGCTTCCTCGAGGGAGAGGCACATATTACTTCCATTTACACTACATTGGCCAGAACTAGTTATCTAGGCCCACTCAGTCATAACCAGGTCAGGAAGATCAACTCTACCATAGGCCCAGAAGAAGAGAGAAACAGACACTTAAGCAATAGAACTAAGGACTACCGCGTTGTTTTATTTTCAAATAAATGTGCATTAAATCTTTATATTAGCTGTACTGGCATAATTGTTCTTCATAGTATTCCAAAAAAGAAAGAAACTTACCTGAGGTAGGTTGGAGTCTCCTTTCGTTTCCAGTAAATCTTGAGATACCAGGAAGGACTCGCTTTTCTCACAGCTCTCCTGGCTGATGAGCGTGTCCGCATAGTTGGGCTGGGGGAAGATCACGTGACTCTCCCGCGAGTCCGCGGTCAGCGAGACCTCGTGAGAATAGGTCTGCAGGAAAGCCCGCACCCCGTCCACGCCCACAAAGTGCGAGGCCGGCACGCCCACCAGCCCGCCTCCTGAAGCCTGGAGCAGGCGCGACGCGTGCCAGCGCCTCAGCCTGAGCGCCAGCAGCACGATGACAAAGGCGAGGAAGACGCAGGACACTGCGGCCACCGCCACCACCAGGTAGAGCGTAAGGTCTGAATCGTCTGGGTCGCCGGGGGTCCTGATGCTGCCCAGATCGGCCAGGACGTCCGGGATGCTGTCGGCCACGGCCACGGTG
This sequence comes from Ursus maritimus, assembly GCF_017311325.1. Taxonomy (NCBI): domain Eukaryota; kingdom Metazoa; phylum Chordata; class Mammalia; order Carnivora; family Ursidae; genus Ursus; species Ursus maritimus. The sequence goes on from NW_024426663.1 coordinate 52,813,026, forward strand.
AGCGTGACGGTGGCCGAGAGAGGGGGCTGGCCGTGGTCCTGCACCACCACCACCAGGCTCTGCTTGAGCGCGTCTCTGTCCAGCAGGGCCCGCGCCGTGCGCACCTCGCCCGTGTGCAGCCCCACCGCGAAGAGCCCTGGCTCGCTGGCCTTGAGCAGGCGGTAGGACAGCCAGGCGTTCTGGCCCGAGTCTCTGTCCACCGCCACCACCTTGGTGACCAGGTAGCCGGGCTCTCCAGATCGGGGTGCCAGCTCCACGCCGGTGGAACCGTCGGTGGGCAGGGCGGGGTACAGGACTTCCGGTGCATTGTCATTCTGGTCCAGCACAAATACGCTAAGCGACACATTGCTGCTGAGTGGAGGGTTCCCATTGTCACTGGCTGTCACCAATAGCTGTAGGTCTCTAACCTGCTCATAGTCAAAGGAACGGAGTGCATACAGGACACCGTTGTCAGAATTGATGGAGACATAGGTGGAGAGAGGCTCTCCCTGGATGGTATCCTCGGTCAGTGCATAAGTGACGTGGGCATTGCTGATGCTGTCGGGATCCTGGGCGGTCACGCAGAAGATGGAAGCTCCCCTGGGGTTGTTTTCAGGAACATAGGCAGAGTAGGAGGACTGACTGAAGGCAGGTGGGTTGTCATTGATGTCTGCAACATACAGAGTGATATGAGTGCTCATGGACAGTGGGGGATTTCCCCCATCTGTGGCTCTGAGAGTGATGTTATATTCAGACACCTGTTCACGGTCTAGAGATCTGGCTGTCACTAAGCGGTAATATTGGTCTATTGATTTTTCTAAATTAAATGGCATATTTCCCAGGACAAAAACTGTGACTTGTCCATTTTGCCCAGAATCCCGGTCATGTACATTGATAAGGGCAATTTCTCTTCCAGCAGTAGCCTCTTCTGGGATTGATCCAGTAAGAGAAGTGATTGTAACTTCTGGGGCATTGTCATTCACATCCAGAACCGTGACTAAAATCTTAGCTGTTGAAAAGAGACCAGGTCCATCTTGTGCTTCAATTTTAATTTCATAGAATGTAGCATCCTCATAATCTAGACTTTTTAAAATTGATATATCTCCAGTCACTGAATTGAGATCAAACATCTGAGCGACTTTCCCAGGCATTTTATCTAGAATATAGGACACTTGAGCATTGAATCCTTCATCAGGGTCAGTGGCATTCACTGTGAGCAGCGTGGTACCTACTGGCAAGTTCTCCGGGACACTTACTTGATATTCAGGTTGAGTAAATACTGGTGGGTTGTCATTTGCATCCAGAACTATCACTTGGATGCACAAGTTACCAGAGCGGACAGGGTTTCCACCGTCAGAAGCAATGAGGACAAGCTGGTGAACTTTCTTTTGCTCACGGTCCAGAGCCCTCTCCAGCACCAGCTCTGGGTACTTGGCCCCATCAGAGACATGCTTCACAGTCAGGGAAAAGTAGTCATTGGGGCTGAGGTGGTAGTTCTGAAGGGAGTTCATGCCCACATCTGGGTCAAATGCAGTCTTAAGTGGAAATCGAGTTCCAGGAGCAGTTAGTTCACCAATTTTTATTTCCAATTCCTCTGTTAGAAAATCAGGAGCATTATCATTAATGTCTTTAATTTCTATTTCTACTTCAAAAATTTTCAATTTGTCTTCAACCAGGATGTTAAATTTTACCAGACACAGTACGCTCTGAGCACAGAGCTCCTCCCGATCTATCCTGCCTGCGGTGACCAAGCTGCCGCTTCGCAGGTTCAGAGCAAAGAGCTCCGTCCTACCTCTAGAGACGATGCGGACTCCACGCTCCGCCAGCTCCCAGGGCTCGAGTCCCAGGTTCTTGTAGATGTTGCCCACAAAGGAGCCTTTGTCCAGCTCCTCCTGCACTGAGTAGTGGATCTGCCCGGATCCAGTCTTGCACAGCGTCCCCAGAAGCATGCACAGCAGGGTCAGTCCTCTGCGGTGTCTGAATCTCAGGTATTTGGTCATTTCCTCTTTGGCGAATTATTTTCTGTGAGTTCGGTTCCAATTGCCCACGACGGACTCAAATCTTATTTTTTCTCAAGGAACTAAGCCTTTTATGGTCCTAATTTATGGCTCACAGAGCTGGTTGACTGACAAGGTGAGCTTTGTAGCAGCCTCGGATCTTCTGGAGTCTGATTGACTGGTTCTTTGATTTTTAGGAACAAGGAAATGGTGGACTAGCTCTCCAGCTCCGTTTTCCTCCTTGAGTGGTCAACAGCGACGCTCAGAGGCCTAATACTTTACTGCACTCTCTCAGACAAACCCAAGTTAGTAATTTTTAAGTTTCTCAACACCTGAAATCGTCTTTATCAGAGGTAATGGGATTGGTGTCTATTTCACACAGCTGAATTGCTATATGTTAAAATATGTAACTTCAAGTTCCTTGGGAAGCCACACTCTAACCTTAACACCACCAATATTGCTTCAAACATGCTGGAGTTACTGTTTTGAAATGTTCAAAGTTTAAAAACCACAAAAAAAATCAGCCATATTTATAATTATACTTATCAAAGTTTGTCCTTGATGGTCTGACATCTTAGTTTCAATAATTATAATTTAACCCATTCATTAAACAAACATATAATTGGATGTTAGATGATATGTGGGGATTTAAGGTAAATGATATGAACATAGCCACTCCCCCCTCCCAGAGCTATGAAGATAAAATCAAACAAGGAATTCCAGTGCATTGAGAAAACTACCATAATGGGAGAAGCCAAAGGTGATGGGAAGGCTTCCAGCCTGGCCTTGGAGGTTAGCAAAGGCTCTCCCAAGAGACATGACAGGAGTGGATCAGGGAAAAGGCCTGGATGTGAGAAAGAATAGTATAGCAATGTCTAGATGTGAGAGAAATCAAAGAACTTCAGGGTACTGGAAGTAGTTCACTTTGGCTAAATCAAGAGTGAGGGTGTTTTCTAAAGACCCAAACTGAAACTGGTAGAGATAAACTTTTGTTTTATGTTCCAGAAATGCTCTATTTGTTTTGCTCTCCAAGCACAAAAATAGAAATATATTTGTCATTTCAAGGATGTACTGTTATAAACTTATCCACAAGGCATTTATTCTTGTGAAGAGATAGCATAAACACTATAAGGAACTTATGTCTTTAATTTTTCTCAGTTTATACTTTATTACCTAGAAGTAAAGATGTTATGATGTATTATTCCACAATAAGTTTCAGTTTTATCTCCTAGAGAATTATGTAATGGTAATAAAACACAAGAGACACATTGGCTTAGATCAGTTCTCCTCAAATCCCCTTAACTATAATAAAAAATCATAGCACCTTGAAAGACAATAATACCATTAAACACAAGACTCGGTTAGTATATGATTACGTCCAAATCAAAATTTAAAATTATCCCAGTTATACAGAATATTAGTGTAGTCTTTGTTCTTCATTATTAAAAACATAATGAACATACTAAAAGCCAACTTGGAAAGGAATGAGGAAGGAAGACGGTGGTTGTGAGGAAGACTAGGGTTAGGTGAGGGACTGCAAATATTTTTAACACTGTTATGAGTAGGAATCTTTGAGAGGAGAAATGTATAAGGAGGATTTTTAGGGGCAATTATTTGATATGGCCTCTGAATCCCTTGAGGATATATATTATTTTTAATGATAGGAAGTAAATGTGGTTTCCAGATATGAGAAAATACGAGAAAAACGTATTTACTATTACACTACCCATTTATTATACAGGAAACAATAATTCACTTTGTTAAGCAACAACTACTTTAGAAGTCACTAGGATTTTTAACTAAGCTGAGATACCGTGACATACCTTCGTAATACACAGTGAAGCATATGTATTTCTAAATTTCCATTTTTAAAATCGGGACGGTCATACAAATCAAATAAAATGAAGAACCTCACTGCCAAACTGAAGGAAAAATATTAAAATTGAGTGAGAAGAAACTAAAGTGTTTCATTACTCATAGATTAAAATATAAAACAAAAACCAGGAATTTTAAAGCACCTGAGTAAACATAAAATTCAACTTTCATTTTTAAAAATTATCTTTTTATTTTATTTTTTAAAGACTAAACTCTACCCCCAACATAGGACTAAAATTCACAGCCACCAGATCAAGACTCACATGGTTCAGTGACTGAGCCAGCCAGGGACCCCTCAACTTTCATATTTTTAAGAGAGAAAGAATTACTGACCCAGGTAGATGAGATTATTTGTCCGGGGATGGGAAAGAAAGTATGAGAAACCAGATATACCAGTTCCTAATGGAATGCTCTTTGATAACCTAAATATCATATTCACCCGATATTAACTCCTGATTTATACTAATACGATGATTGTAGCCCCTCTTCCCCTTACAGGGTGTGAACACTTAGAACTATTGAGAAATAATTCACCAGGACTCATTTCTTAAGAACTGATATATTCACAAGGAAATATGAGAAATAGAAAAGATGTGGTACACAACGGAGGCAGCTAAGTAAATAAACATGTTTAATTTAGCAATAGCTACTAAGTATATCGTGAAGGGAATTTACCTGAGAAAATGTTTCTTCTCCTTTATCTTCAAGTAAAGACTGAGGTGCTGATAGAAAATCCTTTTTCTCACAGCTCTCCTGGCTGATGAGCGTGTCCGCATAGTTGGGCTGGGGGAAGATCACATGACTCTCCCGCGAGTCCGCGGTCAGCGAGACCTCGTGAGAATAGGTCTGTAGGAAAGCCCGCACCCCGTCCACGCCCACAAAGTGCGAGGCCGGCACGCCCACCAGCCCGCCTCCTGAAGCCTGGAGCAGGCGCGACGCGTGCCAGCGCCTCAGCCTGAGCGCCAGCAGCACGATGACAAAGGCGAGGAAGACGCAGGACACTGCGGCCACCGCCACCACCAGGTAGAGCGTGAGGTCCGAATCATCTGGGTCGCCGGGGGTCCTGATGCTGCCCAGATCGGCCAGGACGTCCGGGATGCTGTCGGCCACGGCCACGGTGAGCGTGACGGTGGCCGAGAGAGGGGGCTGGCCGTGGTCCTGCACCGCCACCACCAGGCTCTGCTTGAGTGCGTCTCTGTCCAGCAGGGCCCGCGCCGTGCGCACCTCGCCCGTGTGCAGCCCCACCGCGAAGAGCCCTGGCTCGCTGGCCTTGAGCAGGCGGTAGGATAGCCAGGCGTTCTGGCCCGAGTCTCTGTCCACCGCCACCACCTTGGTGACCAGGTAGCCGGGCTCTGCAGATCGGGGTGCCAGCTCCACACCTGTGGAACCGTCAGTGGGGAGGGCGGGGTACAGGATTTCTGGCGCGTTGTCATTCTGGTCCAGCACGAATATGCTCAATGACACATTGCTGCTGAGTGGAGGGTTCCCATTGTCCCACGCAGTCAACCAGAGCTGCAAATCCTGGAACTGCTCATAGTCGAAGGAGCGCAACGCATAGACGATGCCGGTGTCAGAGTTGATGGAGATATAAGAGGACAGGGGTGCACCCTGAAGAGTGTCTTCAGTCAAAGAGTAAGTTATATGGGCATTGTCATCACTGTCAGGGTCATGGGCCTCCACAGAAATGATGGAGGCACCTTTGGGATTATTTTCAGGAATGTAGGCAGAGTAGGACATGTGGGGGAAGGTGGGTGGGTTGTCATTGATGTCTGCCACCTGCAGCAAAATGTAAGCATCTGTGGACAGAGATGGTTTCCCTCCATCTTTAGCAGTCACAGTGACATTGTAAAAGGAAAACTGTTCCCTGTCAAGGGCTCTGGTTGTAACCAGTCGGTGGTAATTGTCCACAGATCTTTCTAACTTGAAAGGAAGGTTCTCAGGGAGTGAACATGTGATAAATGCATTCTGCCCAGAGTCTCTGTCATGTACATTGAAAAGTGCAATTATGGTTCCTGGGGGACAGTCTTCAGGAATTGAGCTAGTAGCAGATGTCATGTAAAATTCTGGGGCATTGTCATTCACATCCAGAACTGTCACAATAACCTTTGTCCTGGTCAGAAGACCTGGACCATCCTGAGCTTCGATATCAATTTCATGGACTTCGGCATCCTCAAAATCTAGGCTCTTTGTGATTGTTATATCTCCAGATGTTGACTCAAGCTCAAATACCTCTGAGGTTTCTCCCGGGTTTTTCTCTTGAAAATATGTCACTTGGGCATTGTATCCCTCATCTGTGTCAGTGGCGGTCACTGTGAGTATCCAGGTGCCTACGGGCATATTCTCAGGAACGCTTACACGGTACTCAGGCTGTGTAAATATAGGCGCGTTGTCGTTCGCATCCAGAACGGTCACGCGGATGCGGGAGGTGCCAGATCGCACCGGACTGCCCCCATCCAAAGCCACAAGGACAAGGTGGTGAACGGCCTTTTCCTCGCGGTCCAGGGCGAGCTCCAACACCAGCTCAGGGTGCTTGTTCCCATCCACTCCGCTTCGCACATCCAGGGAGAAGTGGTCATTTGGGTTCAGTTCGTACTTCTGAAGAGCATTTTCTCCTACGTCCGCATCATGCGCACTCTTTAGGGGGATTCGGAATCCTGGCGTAGTCGTTTCACTTATTTTTAACTCTAGTTCCTCTACTCCAAAGCGAGGGGCATTATCATTAATATCTGTTATTTCCACCTCTAATGAATAAATGTTCAATTTGTCTTCCAGGAGTATGTTAAAATTCACCAAGCACCGCACACTCTGAGCACAGAGCTCCTCCCGGTCTATCCTGTCCGCGGTGACCAAACTGCCGCTTCGCGGATTCAGAGCAAAAAGCTGCGTCCTACCTCTGGAGACGATGCGGACTCCGCGCTCTGACAGTGCCAGGGGCTCCAGCCCCAGGTCCTTGGCGATGTCACCCACGAAGGAGCCTTTGTCAATCTCTTCTGGCACAGAATAGTGCATCTGCCCAGCTCCGACTTCCCACAAGACGGCCAAAAGAAAGCAGAGCGGGATAAGCCTTCCGCGTTGTGGCAACTTTTGCACAGCCGCCATTTCTTCTGCGGCAATCTTCTCTCCCAGGCAACTTCCAGCCTCCAGTGCGAGATTCCAGTCTTTATTCCTCGGACCCTGAGCATTCACAGGATACAAGTCACTGTAGAGAGAACTTTAAGCTGCTGGACTGATTTTTTTTTCCCCAGTCCGGAAGCTTGGGGGCCAAACGCCCAGCCCTTTTTGTTGTGGGAGCCGGAATGTTGGACTGGATGTCTTGCAGGCTTTTACTGCTAAGGTGGTCAGCAGCGACGCTCAGAGGCCTAAGTAATTTCTGCACCCTCAAAGGCAAACCCAAGTTATTTTTTGTTAGCTTTGTGACTTTCAAGTTGCTTTGAAGAATCTTAGTTTTAAGATACCTTAGAAGTAGCTTTTTCAAGTCAGGAGTCTTTTTCTCAGAATTAATAAGGATGTGTCAACAAATGTGACCTTGACAGTAGTTGCTAGGAAAGTATTACTACTGAACACTCAAGGCATTTATCAAGGCTGCCACTGCCCTTGCTCCAAACATCTTCAGCTTCTTATTTTATATTCAAAGGCAGTAAGATAAACTTTAGAACATTAGCTATCTTCTAAGGTCATATATTTTGGATTTCTGTGCTTGATGCCTTAGAATTTAACTTCAACATCTGTATTTTAAAAATTGAATTATCAGACATTTAACTGGGTGACTATTGTATACCTGGCACTTTGCCTGATTGATGCTGGAGAAAGAAATGGTGAACCTGATGAACACAGTCCTTGGTCTCAGGAAGCTTACAGCATAGGGGAGGACACAGAAAACTAAATAGAGTATTTTAGTAGAATATGTTAACTGCTACAAAGGTGGGAAACACTGGGCAATGGAAAGGGGTACATAAGAAGGGTATCCAGCCTAGATTCGGGGGTCAGAACTTTTCCAAGACATTATTGAAGATGACTCCTAAAGGGTAGGAATGGGTGAAGAAAAGGCTGGAGTAGTGTTCTAGAACCTCAGTACAAATGCTTGGAGGTGAAAAGCTGCATGGAACATTAAGGAAAGTGAAGGGGATTGTTCTTTGTTCTTTTTCTTTTTCAAGATTTTGTTTATTTATTTGAGAGAGAGACAGCACAGGCAAAGGGGAAGGTCAGAGGGAGAGGGCGAAGTAGACTTCCCACTGAGCAGGGAGCCTGACCTGGGGCTTGATCCCAGGACTCTGAGATCATGACCTGGGCCGAAGACAGACGCTTAACTGACTGAACCACCCAGGCACCCTCTTCTTCATTTTCAAGATTGTTTTTGCCTATTTGAGGTTCCTTACTACTTCATATGAATTTTAGAATGGATTTTTTCCCTATTTCTGCAAAAATAAAAATCATTGGGATTTTGATAGGGATTGCATTGAATCTACAGATTGCTTTGGGTATTTCTGTAAGTTTTTGATGAGTACTCTATCAGGTTAAGGATGTTTCCTTCAATTCCTATTTTGCTAAATGATTTTAATCACGTGTTGAATATTCTCAAGAGCTTTATTATGCCTCTATTTAAATGAATATGTGGCGTTTTATCTTTAATTTCTTAATATGGAGTTTTGCATTATTAGATTTTCTTATATTGGAATATCCTTGCATCTCTAAAATAAACCCTAGTCATAAGTTATAAATATTATTTTTAAACATATGATAGATAGGGTTTGATAATATCTTAATTAAGATTTTGAATCAACATTCTTAAATGAGATTGCCCACTTCTGATCTCATTTTAGTCTGTTTATCTTTTGGTTTCTCCCTTGTTGAACTTTTTTTCATTTTTACTTTCATCCATTCCTCTGAGAATGGAAAAAATTGGAAACAAGTGAAATCAACTCACCTTGTTTTCTAGTAGGGCCTCTACTTTTTTAGATTTTTAAAATATTTTCATCAACATTGTTTTGATGCTTTCAAGTCTCATTCAATAACTGTTCAACATCCCTTACTGCAGCTCTCTAAAGACTTACCTGTTCTTTCTCTTTGACAATACCTGGTTTTACTCTGTATATTATTTCCCACTCATGCTTCTTGTTTTGAATCAAATTGTTTTATTTTCCCCCAGTCTCTCTTGCTTTTCTTTCTCCTTTTCCAAGTCTTTGTTTCTAATCAGAATTTGGGGTTTTCTTTTAGAATCTTTAAAAAGAATTCTAGTCATGCCATCTGCCTACTCTATATGAGTTCTAGCATTGGACTTGACAGAATTTTAATTTCTCCCCACTGGTCTCAGTATGACTATTGTCTGATTCTATTGCTTCATCATCAGAATTCTTCCTTGTTTGTATATTAATAATTTATACTCTTAACTTTGTTATCTTTCCTATTATTTTCTTAAAGTTTATGCTCATACAATGGTTTTTGTTTGCCTTGTTTCTTCAGTGTCTTGCTAAATTCACTTATTTTAACTAATTTGTTTTGCTTTAAGTTATTTTATCTGTCTATAAATTTACCCCTAGGTACTCTTTAAGCTGTATTCCACAATTTTATTTTATTTTATTTTAAGTAGGCTCACATCCAACATGGGGCTCAAACTCGTGACCCTGAGATCAAGAGTTGCATGTTCAACTGATTGAGCCAGCCAGATGTCCCTGTATTCCACAATTATAAATAATATTTTAATTTTTGTTCCTTTCTAAATAGTTCTTATTTCCATTGTGATTTTTTAAATCCAAGAGTAATTTGGGGGTATAAATTTAAGTGTCCAAACTTTTTTTTTTGTTTCCTTTTACTATTTTTAAATGTTTGCTTTGTAATTTTGCCAGCTTCATTGAGGTATAATTAATAAATAAAGCTGCAAGATATTTAAAGTGTACAATGTAATGATACCATATATATACATTATAAAAGGATTCCCCCTACTGATTTAATTAACACATCCATCATCTCAAATATTTACTTTTTTGTATGTGTGAGAACATTTAAGGTCTCTCTGAAGAAATTTCTATTATACAATACAATATTATCAACTGTAGTCTCCATGCTATACAATAGATACTCAGGCCTTATACTTTTTTTTTTTAAGATTTTATTTATTTGAGAGAGAGAAAGCACAAGCAGGGGGAGCAGTAGGCAGAGGAAGAGGGAGAAGCAGGCTCACGGAGCAGGGAGTCCAATGCGGGGCTCGATCCCAGGCGCCCCAGGCTTTATTCATCTTACAACTGAAAGTCTGTACCCTTTTACCCACCTTTCCCTATTTTCCCCACCCCAGCTTTGTGAATTAAGTACATGTTATAAGGCATGTATATTATTGGTACTTTGAAATTTGCTCTTTTTTGGTGATGACTATGTAGTACATTGCTGTAGATTCCAAATGTTCATGTAAAGAATGGCTATTCTATATTTGTTGTGCATAGGATTCTATACAGATTTATTAGATCAAGCTTATAGATTTTGTTGTTCAAATATTCTGTATGCTTAGTAATTTTGTGCCTGTGGGGTATATTATTTCTTATAAAATTGAGTTTAAATCTCCTGGTATTATTTTCAAAGCTATATTGTTCAGTGATGGGGGTTTATATTTTTTTATATCTTTTTGTTTGTCTGGTTTTTTGTAATTATGATCAGTTCATTAAAAAAATCACCATTAATGTTTGTTGTTTTAAACATGCTTTGCTATTATATTAAAATTGACATGACTGCTTTCCTTTGTGTGTGTACATATATATTTTTATTTTCAATATTTTGGTGTAATTTTGTTTTAAATGTGTATCTTGTCGGCAGACTACAGATGGATTTTAAAGATCATCCAACTTGCGGGGGCACCTAGGTGGCGCAGTCGTTAAGCATCTGCCTTCGGCTCAGGGCATGATCCCGGCGTTCTGGGATCGAGCCCCACATCAGGCTCCTCCACTGGGAGCCTGCTTCCTCTCCCACTCCCCCTGCTGGTGTTCCCTCTCTCGCTGGCTGTCTCTCTCTGTCAAATAAATAAATAAAATCTTTAAAATAAAAAAAAAGATCATCCAACTTGGTAATCTCTGTATTTTAATAGGTAAACTTAGCTCATTTATATGCACATAAAAGCAAAATTTTAAAATAACGGGAGCTGAGAAAATCCAGAATTGAAATAACTGATGTTACTTTTTAAAAAGATTTATTTATTTGAGAGAGAGAGAAAGCGCATGCACATGGGAGAGGGGGAGAGAGAATCCTCAAGCAGACTCCCCGCTGAGAATGGAGCTCACCAGAGGGATCCATCCCAGGACCCCAAGGTCATGACCTGAGCTGAAACCAAGAGTAGGACGCTTAACCAACTGAGCCACCCATGTGACCCATGAAATAACTTATACTATTGAGAGTGTACTCCAAACAGAAAATAAAAATAAAAATCAACACTTAGACATACAGCAAGGATGAGAGAAAATTTTTAAAAACCCATCAGACAGAAAACAGAGATACCTTAAAGATAATGACAATTTGTTGAAAGTATCTCATTAGCAACAATAATTCTAGAAGACAATATTTCAACATTTTGGTTTATACATTTAAGTGGAAGAGTTTCTTAATTGCGCTCTCTCTTCTACCTTCTCTCCCACTTTCCCTCCCTCCTGGGTTCAGGGTTTTGTCTATTATGGTTTTGAGGTTGTTTTTATTCCAGGTCCCAGGCCATAAGGAGGTCTTTAATGGTGTGCAGTAGTAATACTGTGAATATTACAGCTCATGTCTAAGAGACTTAGAGTTCATTTTCTGAAGCCAGCATCTGTACTCATTTCTCTCCTTTGGTCTGCAGGTTGCAAAAAGTCATGACCACAGGAATTGGTAGGCAGCATTTTCAGGCAATTTCTCCCCGTTTTAACTAGCTGAGGGGCCGAACTGCTTACTTGGGATTCAAGGAGTAAGTCTGTAGTAGGTCTGGCTCAGGTTCCTTATTTAGCCTGAAGCACTTAGTTCCTGTTACAGTGCTGGAACAATCTCTTGACCTTCTATGCCTGCATCTAAGCCAAGACTAGAATTCCCACAGCTTTAGCCTGGCTCACCACTTTCTGTTCCGTCTTTGGCCCATGTATATATTTATCTTTTATTTGTGCCTTACCATGCTTTTGCTTTCTTCTTTTTATAGTTTGTATATCTCTTTAATTTATTGGAGCAGAGTAAGTTTATCAAAGCATGGACTTGCTCCCTTATGATACGTTTCTTGAGAAGAGTTCACACACACATTAAAATGGAATATATACTTGGTTTTTGTTAGTTGCTTCCATTATAGGCATAATATACAAGTCAGGAGGCTTTGAAACTACTCAAGTTGCATAGTAAATTTTCTGTCATTCACTTTATTACCTCATTTCATAAGTTTCTTAAACATCTAATGTATTCTCCAGAATACATAAAATATCTCAAAATAAAAGATGAAACAAAGGGCTAAGATATTCAACAAAAAATTCACAACCTATATATATTCCTATAATTTAATCCTAACACAAGTAAAAATACTACTTTAGACAATCTTTACTTCTCCAGATGTCCCCAAATAAAACAGGCCTTCCCAGATGACATTTATTTAAATTTAGGGATAAATCAGTATTTAGAACTGGAAGAAATTTGAAAACATTATTAGTCACATAAATATTGGTGGATATTTTCTAGTCAAAGATTATCCCTGCCAGATAAAAGAACGGTAAAACAAGAAAAATTATTTGGCCAGAGGAAAGTAAGAAAATATTAGAAGTCATATTTTCTTGTTTCGGATGCAGAGCTCTTTCCACAACCAAGATAGCACTTCACACATACTCTTCATCTCAACCACCTACATTATAGTTATGTACAATCTCCTTTTCTATGAAAATGCAATTATAATTATACCTGGATATAAACATTTAATAATTTCCCACAATCTGTAAATAGAAATCTACAAAAATATGTGGGAAATAGAACTGTTAGTAGTCAAGAATGACAGCAAGTAAATGCAGTAATTCTCTTTACCTAGATAAATTTTCAAAAAGTTTACCTGAGAAAATGTTTCCTTTTTGTCTTCAAGTAAATCCTGAGTTATCAGAAGAGGCTCGCTTTTCCCACAGCTCTCCTGGCTGATGAGCGTGTCCGCATAGTTGGGCTGGGGGAAGATCACGTGACTCTCCCGCGAGTCCGCGGTCAGCGAGACCTCGTGAGAATAGGTCTGCAGGAAAGCCCGCACCCCGTCCACGCCCACAAAGTGCGAGGCCGGCACGCCCACCAGCCCGCCTCCTGAAGCCTGGAGCAGGCGCGACGCGTGCCAGCGCCTCAGCCTGAGCGCCAGCAGCACGATGACAAAGGCGAGGAAGACGCAGGACACTGCGGCCACCGCCACCACCAGGTAGAGCGTGAGGTCCGAATCGTCTGGGTCGCCGGGGGTCCTGATGCTGCCCAGATCGGCCAGGACGTCCGGGATGCTGTCGGCCACGGCCACGGTGAGCGTGACGGTGGCCGAGAGAGGGGGCTGGCCGTGGTCCTGCACCGCCACCACCAGGCTCTGCTTGAGTGCGTCTCTGTCCAGCAGGGCCCGCGCCGTGCGCACCTCGCCCGTGTGCAGCCCCACCGCGAAGAGCCCTGGCTCGCTGGCCTTGAGCAGGCGGTAGGATAGCCAGGCGTTCTGGCCCGAGTCTCTGTCCACCGCCACCACCTTGGTGACCAGGTAGCCGGGCTCTGCAGATCGGGGTGCCAGCTCCACGCCGGTGGAACCGTCGGTGGGCAGGGCGGGGTACAGGACTTCCGGCGCATTGTCATTCTGGTCCAGCACAAACAGGCTCAGCGACACATTGCTGCTAAGTGGAGGGTCCCCGCTGTCACACGCCATCACTCTCAGTTGAAGGTCCTGTAACTGTTCATAGTCGAAGGATTGCAGGGCATATAAGACACCAGTGTCTGAGTTGATGGAAACATACGAGGTCAGAGGTGCCCCCTGGATGGTGTCCTCCACCAAGGAGTAAGTGACTTGTGCATTCTCATTGCTGTCTGCATCATGGGCTGTTGCAGAGAAGAGGGAGGCACCTCGGGGATTGTTTTCCGGAATGAAAGTAGAGTAGGAGTCCTGGGGGAAAACAGGAGGGTTGTCGTTGATATCTGTCACTTGCAGTGAAATGTGGGTTTCAGTAGATAGAGCTGGAATTCCCTGATCTGTTGCTGTTACTGTGATGTTGTACCTGGAGGTAAGTTCTCTGTCCAGTGTTCTTTCTGTCACTAAATGGTAATAATTATCATCCAGCTTTTCTAATTTAAAGGGTAGATTTCCAGGAATGGAACATGTAGTTTCACCATTGCCTCCAGAGTCCTGGTCATGCACACTGATAAGAGCAATTATAGCTCCAGGAGGAAAGTTTTCTGGGACTGAAGTGGTGACAGAGGTCATGGTCACCTCTGGGGCATTATCATTTATGTCCAGAACTTTGACCAACACCTTAGCTCTGGCCATGAGGCCTGCACCATCCTGAGCCTGAATTTCCATTGAATAAATTTTGTATTCTTCAAAATCCAAGGCTTCTTTATTTGATATTTCTCCGGTGTAAGAATCCAGCTGAAATATCTGGGCTATTTTGTGGTCTATATTGTGAAATGAGTATGTTACTTCCCCATTGACTCCTTCATCTGGGTCAGTAGCTTTTACTGTAAGCAGCCGAGTGCCCAGTGGCACATTCTCTGGGACACTCATGTGGTACTGTGCTTGAGTAAATGCTGGAGGGTTGTCATTTGCATCTACCACCTGAACATGAATGCGGAGGGTTCCTGAACGGACTGGGTTGCCCCCATCAGAGGCTGTGAGGAGGAGGTGGTGCACAGCTTCTTCTTCCCTATCCAGGGGACTCTGCAGCACCATCTCTGGGTGTTGGGATCCATCAACTTCCTGTTGCACATCCAAGGAGAAATGAGGATTGGAGCTGAGCTGGTAGTTCTGTAGTGAATTCATACCCACATCAAGGTCTTGCCCCAAAGGTAGAGGGATCCTGGTACCTGGAGTAGTTATTTCATTCATTTTAAATTCCACTTCTTCTAACTTAAATTGGGGAGTGTTGTCATTAATATCAATTATTTCCACTTCAACAGGGAAAAGCTTCATTTTATCCTCTACCAAGATGTTAAAACTCACCAGACACTGCACACTTTGAGCACAGAGCTCCTCCCGGTCTATTCTGCCCGCTGTGACCAAGCTGCCACTTCGAGGGTTGAGAGCAAAAAGCTGCATCCTACCTCTGGAGACGATGCGAACTCTGCGCTCTGTGAGCTCCTGAGGTTGTAGCCCCAGGTCTTCAGCGATATTGCCCACGAAAAAAGCTTTGTCTGTCTCTTCTGGCACCGTGTATCGGATCTTACCGGCCCAAGATTCCAATGACAGCCCCAGAAAAAGGCACAGCAGGAACAGCTCGCTGCGGCTGAGCTGCTTCCCCCGAATCACCATTGCTCTCTCGCTTCGTAGTTTACTCCCAGTCCGGTACCAAGAGTATGGTTTCTCTGTTCTTCTAAGCCTAAATTAACCGAATTTTCAGGAGATTTCAGAGCGGAAAGTGGTTCAGAAGTGGGGTGTGGGAAGCTTCAGGGAGACTGTTTTCAATCTGGCGGTGATGGAGGTTCTAGGAAGCTTTTTTTCTTTTTTCCTTTGGGGTGTGTGCGCGCACGCGCTGCCCGTATCTCCCAGACTGGTGAACAGCGGCGCCCAGAGTCCTCACCAGTTACTACACTCCTAGATAATACTGAAACTTACCCTTCTCGTTAACCTCATCTATCTTTCCTTAACTCTTAGTTTATTGTCAAGGAAGTAGTTATTCATTCTACAACATATGCATGAAAATGAGAAACTACTATGTTTATTTAATTAATCATATCTGTTACTAAATTGCAATATACAGTAGAATCTCAGTATACCTAAGCTATCTGCTTTCCCTGTCTGCTATTCAGGTAATAGCATCACAGGGGACAAAAATCATACCTCCACTTCTGTAGTATATCTTGACCACTTGACAGCTTCTCAGGCCACACAGAAGAGCAACTGCCCTTTGACTGGAGAATGAAAAAAACTAGGGGATAAATAAACTTTTAGAATGTAAGCTAGACTTTTAAAAATTGGACTGTCCATTTTCTGTCCATTATGCTTTGAATATTTATCAGAAACCTTTGAATTTTGAAGGATGTGTCTTATCCATAGTCTTATTTTTCCTCTTTTCTGAAGTGTCTATGTATTATGTGGATTTTAAAAAAAGACCTTTAATTCACTCAAAGGTAATATATTTTGAATAGAATAACACTGGGCTCTTGGAATTTCACTGGGAAATGTTATATGAGCTTCTAATTTAGACTTCAAATTTAAGAGACACAAGAGGTAGTGATATTCTTCTTCACAACTGAAAAGGAAATGGCCACATCTTTATTTTTAGACAAGCCATTAAAATAATATGCATTCTCCTATAATCATACTAAGTATTTCCCCCAAGAGAAACTGGTTTTCCTAAATAGCAAGAGTTTTAAACTAGATTGCCTTCCTTCTTTTACTCATTGCAAAATTAGGAAAAGTTTACTAACTAAAATGTCTGAGGCTTTGAGTGATTTATCTTTACCCAAAAGTTAGGGAAGAATGTTCTCTGCATTCCAGAGATTGGCATTTCAGGAACAAATTGGGCCAGATACTGGCATTCAACCTGTGGACATGACTGAGAAAGGTCCAGAAAATAAGGAAATACAGGAAACAAAGGTCACAAGAATAGTTCTTGGAAAGAGAATATCCATTCCTGTGTAACCAAATCTATGATTTCTCAGTGTCTCAAAACAAGTATATGGAGTCCAAAGACAGAAACTTAAAGATTCAGCGAACCTCTTTAAATATTGCAAGGAAAGGACTTTTTAGCAGAAAATATCAGTTTTTAGAATGTACACTAATAGGCATAAACTTTTCACCAAAGGGACTCTCTGGGCAAATGAAAGAAATTAAAAAACACACAGAAACTAGAAAGTGAACTTGTAGAGCTTCTCCTCCTCCAACAACAGCAAAAACCAAGCAGAGTTGATTTATAACAGGATATTTACAAAATAAAAGTGTTAAAACTCACAGGTAAATATTTGAATCCAATGTAATATTGAAGGTTCCAGTGCAGGCACCACAGAGAATATCCAGTTAGAAGATGTTTATTGAGTTAAGGAAATTAAGATTTTGCAGTATATGAAGCCACAAAAAGATTGTAGAAATAGGGTAAATCTCACTTGCTGAAGAAGCAGCAACTCCAAATCTAGGGTTGGACCAAAGACCGGACTGAAAGTAGGGCTGGAGGAGCCTCACAGGACCAGGATGATGGCCAGAGTCACTGCGAGGAGAAAAGCACAGTTACAAAGGACAAGGCCACAACTAGGTAAAATTGTAGCTCCGTCTGCCTGGCAGCACGCACCAGGCCATTGCTGAGTTCTGGCAGCAACTCCTCTAAACTGTAGGCAAAGACTGGCTGTAGCATGATGACTGTTGGTATTGTGTGCAGTGACCAGCGTCTCTGCTGCCCACAGGACCACAGTGCTGATCTCACTTGTGCCTCCCTAGGCTGAAGAATCATATTAGCTGGTCTGAAGCATGTAATAGGGTAGCCAGGCAAAGCTCTTCAGATGACGTCCACCTTGGTGACCAGGTAGCCAGTTGCACTGTGCGTGGTGTCACATCAAAGAGGGCATGACTTCTGGCTGCAGCTCCTGGCACAGTGCTGCCTGTGCATTTTCGTTGGGGTGGTCCACCATCACAAGGAGCCTGCAGTGAACATCATCGTGCTCTGCACTTACTGACACGCTGGATGACGACGCACACAGTGCTGGGTTGCTGGTCAGGAAGAAATAGGCACATAGGCCCCATGTCTGGGAACAAGCACTAAAGTGTGCGATGGAGGCTTTGAGCAGGTGTTCCCATTCTCTTGGACCATAGAAGAGGTCTGCTGGAGAACAAGAGCATTTTTCTTGATGGGGTGATATGCAGGGTGATGCTTGTGCTGGAGGAGAGGGACAGCTTGTCCTTGGTGGCTCTGGTGGTGACATTGTACTTCACGTACTGCTCCCAGTTTAGAATTCCTTCTGCCTGTAACTTAGAAAGAGTTACATAGTAATTCTCATAGGTGAATTGTTTGTATGTTTATTACTTCCTATAGTATCTTTTATCTCTCCATTATTTTGGCTTGGGCAACCACAGTTCTTGCCTTGACTAGACACCCAGCTGAAAGTCGTCTGCACAGCCTTATAGTACTCAACCTCCATTTCAATCAGGATTCTGAAATGGGCACTTAAACTGTCTCTTCTCCTGAATGATGCAACTATCACGTTCCAAAAGGAAGATGGTACTGTTGTTACTGGATGGTAGATATTTGCTGTATGCCCTGTGAGACTGTGTAGTAAGCGTAGGGGAACTCTATCTTAATGGTGTCATCTAGGTCAGTGGGGAACCACCTGAAGAATGCAGAGGATGTGGTAGAGGGCAGCTTTTCCTGCAGGCAGACTCTGCTGTGCTCCTTGTGGCTCCGAATGGGAGGCTGGCATTAGCATCTATCTCCTCTATCTTGCCATGAGCTGTTTCTACCGCTCCCCACCACGAGGTGGGGGCAGCTCTGCTCCTTTGGTCTATTCCTGCCCTAGTCATCCTTTTACTTGTGGGGACTAGGGAGATGGCTATTGAAATTAATGTGATAAATTCATAGAGAATTACTTGCAGGATCCAAACATACTGGGGTTTAAGATTGAACCATGCTAGTATTAAGATGTTTCCCACAATTTTCAAAACAAAATGTCTGTATTAAAAGCCATAAATTATTTATATCCAGGGAGAATACATTTATATGAAAAGCATTTATGGAATTTCCAGGGAGGGTTTCAGACTTAAGAGCCTAAAGACTTCCTTTAGCATATCTGCTAGATCTAGCCTGTCATTGTCGAGTTCTTCTCTGCTGTCCTCGCTGGCAGTAAAGAGAGGCTTCCCAGCACTCACCTGCAGTTCCAATCACCGACATGCACATCTTTGCCTAGATACTCCACTTTTAAACCAATGGCTTTTCTTCTGGAATCTCGCAGCGCATTCTGATATGTAGCTTACTAGGCTGAACAAAGACTTCAATAAGGGAAACCGCTTCCTACCCATGGTGCGCCTTCCCTGAGGGGGTCTTCTTATCTCTTCTTGATGCTGCTTCTCAGATCTTAATACACCTTGCCATGGTGGCTCCTAGATTACAAAGGTGCGCTGGAGAGAAAACGCAGCACTTCACTCTGGGTCATTAATCCAGATGTTTGGAAAAGATGGTGGGAGAGAAGGCGTTTGGAATCCACTCCAGATGTATTTCACAAGTCGGCGGGGATCACTGGGTCAGAATGCCAATGGATTGCTTTGTTTCACTCTAGCCACAGATTGGGAGATAGCGGCACCCAGAGGCCTGGTACTATATCTACTGCATGTTATTTCTCAGGAGACTGTATTTGCTTTATTTCCAGGACTTATTTTAGACAAAGCCTGCAAGTCATTATTTATTTTTGACAAAATATTAAAAAATGGACTTTTCACAAAATGTAAACCAAGCACTTTTATTAAAATTCATCAACTTAAAATAATTCATACAGAATTTTCACTCTTGGTATTTCCTTTTGAGGACGATACACTACTGAAGCTTTTCCTTAAAAAAATTTTTGCTCAAGAAATTATCCATTGTAAAAAGAATTTTTCATTACAAAAAGACATTCTCACTGTAAGTTCTATAATAAAATTTTTTCTACTATACAAAAGTAGAAAATATTGATAAAAATTTAAAATCACCAGTAATTATATAATTATTATATCATATTTGATGACTACTCATAATTTGTTAAGTACATAATACTTTTTTCTTTTTTATTGTGGTAATATACACATAACATAAAATTTAATATTTTAAGCACTTTTTAAACAATTTTAAGTGCACAGTTCAGTGGATTAAAATACATTCATAATGTTGTGCAACCATTACTAGCATCCATCTCCAGAAGCCTTTCCATCTTGTAAAACTGAAACCCATACCCATTACCACTAACTCTTCATTCTCCCCTCTCTCCAGCCCCTGGCAAACACCATCTATTTTCTATGATTTTGGCTACTCTAAATACCTCATACAAGTGGAATCAAGCAGTATTTATCGTTTTATGACTGGCGTATTTCCATAGCATAATATCCTTAAAGTGAATCTGTGCTGTAGCGTTATGTCAAAATTTCCTTCCTTTTTAATGCTGAACAATATTCCACTGCATGTACAGACCACATTTTGCTTATCCATTCATCTGTTGATGGACACTGGGTTACTTCTAAATTTTAGCTACTATGAATAATATTGCTATGAGGATGGGTGTACGAATGTCTCTTTTGAGACTCTGCTTTCAATTCTTTTGGGTATATGCCGAGAAGTGGAAATGCTGGATCATGTGGTAATTCTATTTTTAATTTTTTGAGGAAATTCCACACTGTTTTCCACAGTGACTGTGCCAATTGACATTCCCACCAACAATGCATAAAGGTTTCAAATATTTCACATCCCTGTCAACATTTATATATATTTTTATAGTAGCCATCCTAATTGGTATAAGGTGGTATGTCATTGTTTTGATTTGCATTTCCCTAACAATTAGTGATGTTGAGCATCTTTTCGTGTCCTTATTGTCCACTTGTATCTTTTTTGGAATTACACATATACCATTATAACCTCCCCCCCCAAATAATCAGCTCTTTCATTGATACTACTGGTAGCTTATATAGACTGGTATTTGTGTCCCCTTAAAATTCTTGTGTTGAAACCCAATCCCCAGTGTGATGGTATTTGGAGGTAGGGCTTTGGGGAGGTGATTAGGTCATGAGGGTGCAGTCCTCATGAATGGCATTAGTGCTTTGTAAAAGAGGCTGCAGAAAACCCCCTCACCCCTTCCACCATGTGAGGTTACAGTAAAAAGACTGTTTACGAACCCAGAAGCTTGCCCTCACCCAAACACCAGATCTGCTGGCACCTTTATCTCCAACTTCTCAGGCCCCAGAACTAAGAAATAAATTTCTGTTGTTTAGAAACTACTCAGTTTATGGTATTTTGTTACACTAGCTCAAATGGACTAAAACAGTTATCCATGCCCTTTGCTCTCTTCTGACATTTTCTTTTTTAGTTTAGAGGCCCATCCTCTGAAATGGGAAGCTAAACCTATTCATAATTGTAATAGGTTCTGATAGATCTAAGCCAATAATGATAGTCTCATTTCTCTTGTCAGTGTTTACTTAGGAATACAAACTTAATGACTCAACCATGTATTATTTTGAGCCAGATACCTCTTTGTTGTGGGGAAGAAGGCTGTTCTGTGTACTGTAGGATACTTAGCAGCATTCCTGGCCTCTACACACTAGACCCACTACCATAGTTGTGACAATCAAAAATGTCTCCAGACATTACCAAATGTCACCTCCTCCCCACCATACTGAAAATGGTATGGCTCAGGGTATTCTCCTGGTGACTATTATTGTGCCAGGGATAGGTACATGACCCAAATTGGTCCAATCAGCTTGAAAGATGAACTTTGGTTGGGGAGGCACTCTCTGAACTTACCACAGACAAGGAAGGAAGTTCCCTGGTTACTGCTGGCAGATTTCTTGTGACCGCAGACTTTAGAAGTTTACAAGATGAGGGCAAAGCTGCAAGAATAACAGAAAAAGTATAAATAAATGATCGTTCTCCAAAATTAGGAAGAGAAAAACAATTTGTGCCAGGTCATGATTCTATCATGCCTAGAAGGAGCCATACTTGAATGACACTGTCCAATACAGTAACCACCAGTTACATGTGGCCCCTGGGCATTTGAAATATGGCTAGTCCAAATTGAGACGTGCTGTAAGTGTAAAATACGCACCAGGTTTTGAAGATTTAGTACAAAATAAGAATGTAAAATATATCATTAATAACTACTACATTGATTATATGTGGAAATGATAGTTTGGATTAAGGTAAATAAAATTATTGAAATTAATTTCATGTTTATTTTTACCACTTTAATGTGTTTACTAGATAATTTAAGATCACATCAGTGGCTTTAATCTGTGGCTCACAATATATTTCTATTGGACAGAACTGCTCTAGACTATCTGGTTTTTAAAATATTAGTTTTTCTAATTGTTTAAATCAGTATAAATTAAGTTGGTCTTTTTTTCTATAGAAAACATCCTGCTTGGGGTGCCTCGGTGGCTCAGTTGGTTAAGCGTCTGCCTTTAGCTCAGGTCATGATTCTGGGACCCTGACATTGAGCCCTGCATCGGGCTCCCTCCCCCTCCCCCAGCTCATGCTTGCTCTCTATCTCTCTTTCTCTCAAATAAATAAATAAAATCTTAAAAAAACATTCTACTTGATACAGGAGACTGCTACATTTTAGCTAATCTGGGTTTTTTTTTAAGATTTCATTTTTTTGTTTTGTTTTACTTATTTAAGTAATCTCTCTCTATACCCAGTGTGGGGCTCAAACTCATGACCCTGAGATCAAGAGTTGGATGCTCCTCCAACTGAACCAGCCAGGAGCCCCTTTAAGATTTTATTTTTAAGTAATCTCCTTACACAACATGGGACTCAAACTTAAAACCCCAAAATCAAGAGTCACATGCCGTACCTGAGCCAGGGAGGCACCCCTGATAACCTGTTTTTTACTGTTTATATAATGATATGCCAGTATGTAAGCGTACTTTTTTTGGGTGTCTGCAATTTCCTCACCCCTATAATTTTTGATCTCTAAAATATAAACAGGGCTACTTCTACCATTCATAATTTTTTAATCTTCATAATATAAGAAACTTAAAAGTTTATTAAAAGTGTATTAAAGGGAATTTTCAAACATACAGCATTAGCCTGATTGTGATACTCCTTTATTATAGGAAGCAAGTCTTTGGAGGACTTGTTATCTCACTGGGGAATTTTTTGCTCTCCCTAAATCTTTGTTTTGCTAGTATCACAGGTATTTCATGGAACAACCAGAGAAGTATAATTCCTTCGTCAATTTATAGTGTTTCTGTATGCCTAATGGACTTGATTTTTAAAAAAACCTGGATTTACCAACAGACATTAGGGTGACGGGTGATGTGGTAGGATCAATGTAATTTTCCCTCAGAAAAACAGCATCTACAAAATATGTTAAGTTCAAAAGCAGAAAATATGTTTCAGGATTGAAGGAGGTAGTTACTTTAGGGGAAACCAGTTAATCCTTTTAATTATCTCTCACAATATTCCATTTAAAGGTTAGTAACCAAACTATATCATAATTTTGGCAGATTAGAATTACATAGAATTTATCTTAAGTTACTTTCTGTGACAAGGATATTCGAGCATCATAAAACCCAGGCAATTAAAAAGCAAAGCAATATTTGGATTATTTTCATTTATAGGCATATCCTTACATTTTATATGGTTAAATAAAGTACTATGCAGAGGCCAGCAGATATCCTTTTATATGTATGAAATAAGTAAAACCAGGTATAATTAAGGCACAGCACAGTGAAAAAAGTTCACCTTCAACAAGAGAAAATAGATGACCCTGGAAATTATAGTTAAATCAGCTAACACTTTTCAACATATTATAGAACAAAGAAAACTAATGTAGTTATCCGGAAGAATGTAATTTCTCCCTCAAACTTAACAAAAAAACCCAAACTGGTGTCAGATCATTTTAATTTCCTCCCATGATACACTTACCACAGTCCACCTAAACCAAAGAAGACACATTCACACACACTTTTAGCAAACCTCCCCACTCACAATTGGCACTGCCCTTAGCTAGAGAGAAAACATATATAAAGTAAATCTATATCATTTTAAGGTGACATAGAATGTAGCTTCTCTCACAAATTTTGGGAATTAGACTACATTTATGTCATATTTTATGTCATGGACCAACTGTTTCATTCAATTAGCAAATATTTTTTGTGTGTCTCCCAGGTTTTGGTACTAGACACTGGGACACAATAAACAGGGAAACCAAAAACTCTTCATTATCACAGAGCTTCCAATCTGGGGCAAGAGAGATAGTGCCTAAACAAATAAAGCGAATTTTGAAAGTATTAATCACATTTTAGGAGAGTTCTCTTAAATTTATATGCAGTTCACATTTTAGAAGATAGAAATAAAATTTTAATGACCTTGATGCTTTACCAAACTGATCCTATTAAAAAATGAATGGAAATGAATAGGTGCAAGTGGAAACTGTTACATACTTAGGACTAAATACCACAAAACATGCAAATGAATACCTCACTACCCATAGAAGAGACAATCATTAAACAGTTTCAAAATGGTAGACGTGGAATGAAAAAAAATTCCTAACTTAAAAATTACAGGCAAAAGCGTGATAGGGGGTAATACTTCAATTTTATTCCACTTCAATCAGACCATTCATCGGACAACTGTCCTAAACGAGTATGTGCCTCCAGAAGAACATTCAACTTGTCTGTTTACATTTCTATCTACGTCAAATATATTAAAAAGAGGAATCACCCATGTTCCCTTGCGGTCCTTCAAAACAGAAACAGTCCCTAAGGTATGGGTCCCCTTAGGGCATTTTCATAATCAACAAAACATACTTAGAATTATAGAGTGGTCAGCATGAACTTCTCACTCCACTGATTTGGGTACTTTACAATCCACTATATGGTTAACTATACTTTCTTGTATCTGCTCCAGATTTGGATATACCGTGGGGAGCATCCGAGATGTTTCCAAAGGCAAAGACGCTTTCCGCACGGGTGCCCTATCTCCGGCAATCACTCAGAAGCCTAGGAGCTATCCGAACCCACGGCGACCGGTAAAAGTTCTGGCTTAGCGGAGCAGGAAAGGTGAACTCCGGAGTTCACGTCTTTCGTGCAAGCATTGCCTTTAAATATTTTCAAACCAATAGCTCTTTAAGAAACATTATCTTTTTCTCGCGTTAAGTCAAATTCACGCGAGAGGACAAGTCCCCGGATACCGTGATTGCGCCTGCGCGCGCTGGGACACCCCCGCACTTCCGCTTTACTCGTGCTGTCACTCATAGCCGCTTTTCCCGCCCGGCGGTGTGACGTAGTGCTTTCTTCTCCGCTGGGTCTGCAGTTCCGGAGTGAGAGCTGCGGAGCTGCGGAGTCTGGCGCTGCAAGCTGCGGATCTCGGCGAGATCTCGCACTGCCCGTCCTCGGCATTTCGTTGATAATCGGTAGCGGATCACTTTCCTAAGACCCGGGAAGAACAAAGGAATAAAGAAGGAGACGCTCGGCTCCCGGCCGTCTTGCTCGGAGTGGCTTTCTTTTCCGCTCGCTCTTGTTCGGAGAAGCTGGGTTTATAATCGTCACCGGATTGTAAGTACCCAAGGCGAAGAAAGCTCACTGAGTCCTGCTTTTTAAATACCTTTGTTCCGGGAGAGATTGTGGATTGGGAGTGTCTGCTGGGCCTTTCTTTTTGTGTCGAAAATCATTCCGCAGAAGCCGCCATTTGCTTTCCTGCTAGCTAGCTCCGTCTGCATTGTCCGGCAGCGGCATCTAGAGGTCGGAACTTGCATTGCAGCTAATAGATTTAAGTGGACCTAACTCATTAGTGTCCCTAACGACTGGTATTCAGTCACAACATATTTCTAAAGACTTGGGCCTTAATTCAAAACTAAGACAAAATAGACGCTTAGCTCCTGTTCTGCTTAAAGCCTTTTGTAATTAAGGATTTCATTTCGTAACAGACTGGTCTTTCTAACTGTTGGCAATAGCTGGAACTTTTAGAGCAACAAGTGGTTGTTAGAGAAGTGAGTCTCAAAGAAATAAAGATGAGTAAGAGCAAAGATGATGCTCCTCACGAGCTAGAGAGCCAGTTTATCTTACGGCTCCCTCCGGAATATGCCTCTACTGTGAGGCGGGCAGTACAGTCTGGTCATGTCAACCTGAAGGACAGACTGACAATTGAGTTACACCCTGATGGACGTCACGGAATCGTCAGAGTGGATCGGGTCCCACTGGCCTCAAAATTGGTAGATCTGCCGTGTGTCATGGAAAGCTTGAAAACCATTGATAAAAAAACGTTTTACAAGACAGCTGATATATGTCAGATGCTTGTCTCCACAGTTGATGGTGATCTCTATCCTCCTGTGGAGGAACCAGTTGCTACTACTGATCCCAAAGCAAGCAAGAAAAAGGATAAGGACAAAGAGAAAAAGTTTATATGGAACCATGGAATTACTCTGCCTCTAAAAAATGTCAGAAAGAGGAGGTTCCGGAAGACAGCAAAGAAGAAGTATATTGAATCTCCAGATGTGGAGAAGGAAGTGAAGCGGTTGCTGAGTACAGATGCTGAAGCTGTGAGTACTCGTTGGGAGATAATTGCTGAAGATGAAACAAAAGAAACAGAAAATCAAGGCCTTGATGTCTCTTCTCCAGGAATGTCTGGTCACAGGCAGGGCCATGACTCATTAGAGCATGATGAGCTTCGGGAGATATTCAATGACCTCAGCAGCAGCAGTGAAGATGAGGATGAGACTCAGCATCAAGATGAAGAAGATATAAACATCATCGACACTGAGGAAGATCTGGAAAGACAGCTACAGGACAAGCTGAATGAATCAGATGAACAGCACCAAGAAAATGAGGGAACCAATCAGCTGGTTATGGGAATTCAGAAACAGATTGATAATATGAAAGGCAAACTCCAAGAGACCCAGGATAGAGCAAAACGCCAGGAGGATCTCATTATGAAAGTGGAAAACCTGGCTCTCAAGAACAGGTTTCAGGCTGTGCTGGATGAACTCAAACAAAAGGAAGACCGAGAAAAGGAGCAGCTCAGTTCTTTGCAAGAAGAGCTAGAATCACTCCTAGAGAAGTGAGAAAGTGAGATGAGCTCTCATACTTAATTTCATTCCTTAGACTGCTCAGCATTGAAAGAAGAATTTTGGCTTCATCACCTGGACTAGATACAACTGTGCAGTAGTTCTCATTTTCTCCACTGTGTTCTACTGAATGTGTCTTACAAATATACATGTGAATTGCTATCTAATTTTCTGTCAGAACCACTTTGCTGTTTATCCTGTAGGAAGTAGGAATGTATAGACAGATAAGTGACTGTAGGAAAATTGTAGGATTAGTGGAATAAACAGTTCAACCTTAGTAATCACAGCTTCACCACAGGACTTCGCTGCTGTTTCTCCATTTGCCATAAGTGGCTGCTGCTTCTCTGTGATGCCATCTGAGATCAGTAAGCAGAGTCTAGTGTGCAGGCAGTGAAGCTAGTTTACGTGTTTTCCCATGAAGTGGTAGCTATTTTCCCAGCTATTCAAAGCATTCTTATATATGTAGGGTTGCAAATCATTTCATAAAGCTGTTTTAACACAATAAATAAAAGCTACTAATTTTCACCTCATTATGTGTCTTGCTTTTTTAGGGGTAGTGGATATCAGATCCTCTTGTGAGGTGGTTTCTTGGGGTTTAATAACAGTGATTTGATCCTGTTTAAAGGGAAAGAAGCAGTTATGTTGGGTTTTAAGAAAACACAGTAGGGTCACAGAAATTGGGAAATGTCATATCTGTGCCTTAAGTTTCCAACCCACCTGATTCATTTGCAGGTTAAGAAATACTAGGTACAGAACCTACCTAAACTGTCCTAAGTTTTGTACATGAAGGTCTATTTTTACCTTTTTTTTTTTTTTAAGAACTACATTCATCTGGTTAATACAGTAGAAACAAAGGCTATCATATCAAGTACTATTCACTGAACCAACCCATTGGTTTGGATTGATTACATTTCTAAATATTTTCCACTTCAATTCCATCCATTATTTAATAGTATTCTCAGAACTGAGGTGGTTATGTCCATGCCAGTTACTCAAAACTGTTCAAAAGGAAGTCATCGCTACAGTGGGATATTTCAAATTTTCTTTAACAATTTTCATATGTTCTTAAGATTCTAATCCAATGCCTTTCCACCTGAGCTATTTTTGAAAACTGAAAAAAATTACCAAATGCAGAGTTGCATGCAATTCACCTCTGACAGGTTGGGATTAAAGGTTGGTTTGAGAATTGGCCTCATGAAGCAAACATTAGTCCACCTTAATTTTGTATTTGACAGGAAATAGCAGTGGTGAAATTTTAAAATTGTACAGACCTCTCAAGTTTAAAATCATACATGTTAATGTTTGGAGATCTCACAAGACTTCATTTTTCTTTCACATTATTGGATCATTTCTCTTTTACCAAAATGTCAGACTACTAAGATTTCAGTACAGGACATGGAGGCTTCAGGTTTCTCTCAGTGTCAAAATTTTGGATTATCTCTTGATGTTTGCAAATTATTATAAAGAAGCAAGTTTTCTTTTCTTTTTTTAAAGATTTTATTTATTTATTCGACAGGATAGAAACAGCCAGAGAGAGAGGGAACACAAGCAGGGGGAGTGGGAGAGGAAGAAGCAGGCTCACAGCGGAGGAGCCTGATGTGGGGCTCGATCCCATAACGCTGGGATCACGCCCTGAGCCGAAAGCAGACACTTAACAACTGTGCTACCCAGGCGCCCCCAAATCCTTATTTCTAAGCCTGATGCTTTCAGAGTTCAGATTTAGTATATTCTCCTGTGTACTGGAAACCCTTATAAGTATCCCTCAGGCAACTCAACTCCAAATGTTCAAAATGGAACTCCCCTCATTTCCTCCTCTTCCTTGAAAACCTGCTCTTCCTCATTTTATGACTAAGTGCAAATAAATGGCCCTACCACCCATCCCAGGTAATGAAGCTAGAAGCTTAGGCCATAACCTTTGACTACTCACCCTTGGACTACTGAGTCTACTTTCCCAAATAGCTCTTCAATCACTACTTCATCCCCCTGCCACTGTCCTAGTTCAAGTCATTATTATCTCTTGCCTAGCAAATGGCAATACTTTCTAACTGGTTGTGTGTGTATAAATTTTTTTTCTTACCATCTCATTTCGGTTTTTGACTTGGCCATCAAAGTGATCTTCCTAAGATTAAATTTCATCATGTCATTCCCATGCTTAAAACCCTTCAATGGTACAAAATTGCTTTCAGGACTAAGTTTTAAAAAGACACAAGATTATGCCCCGATTACCTTTCAGCCTCATCTCACCACATTCTCTCGCTTATTTTCAGTCCACATGTAGAAAGAACATTTTCCTCTTGATTTGGCCAAATTCTATTTAACCCTCAGTTCTCAAACTATCACTAACTCCAGCAAGGCTTTCTTGATCTCCATCTAGAGCAACTCGATTATGTCTTCGCTTCTAGGCTCTGTTTCCCTTTTATTCCACAAATACTTATTGTGCCATACAGTACCAAACACTGGATAAGAAGTACTGAACTAAAACATTTAGTTTCTATTCTAATCTCATGTACTCTAGTGGATGCTAGGGATAGTGTTTTGGTTTGTTGTTTTAAGATTTTATTTATTTGACATAGTGACAGCACAAGCAGGGGGAGAGGGAGAAGAAGGCTTCCTGGTGAGCAGGGAGCCCAGCGCAGGGCTGGATCCAGGATCGTGACCTGAGCTGAAGGCAGGTGCTTAACTGAAAGAGCCACCAGGCACCCCTGCTGGGATAAATAGTCTATGCATTTATCATACAAAAGTGGAAATTACCTATGGCTCATCCCCCACTAAGCTGTAAATTCACCAGGAATAGGCAATTTGGCTTGTTAGTCATTGTAAACTTACTAAAGAATAGTAAAGAGATTAAAATCTCAAGGTCAAGAGATGTAGTGCCTGGGTTGGTATGCTAGCTGAATGACCTAGTAGTTGTGTGCTCTTGGGCAAGTAACGTAATCTGTTTTCCTTGGTGTTCTCATCATCAAGATGAAGGTGATAACACTTGTACCTCACAGGACTGTTGAGTTGTTGGCTCTTAGCTATTGAGTTGATACAAATAAAGGACTTGGAACAATGCCTGAAATTTAGTAAATTAACAATAAAAGCAGGATACCTGCGTTATTAACAACAAAAGCAAAATACTAGTGTCTGAACATAACAGGGATTAAATAATTACTTGAATTAAAAAATTATCAACAAGAAAAGTATAAAGAAAGCTATTTTTTGTAAATGTTTATTTTTCATATAAAAGAACACAAAATTTTACATCAGTTTAATGGAAACCCTAAAATACATAGAAAAGATATAAAACTAATTATCAAAAATAGTCAACGAGGCAAAGCAAT
The DNA here is from genome assembly GCF_017311325.1 of Ursus maritimus. Taxonomy (NCBI): domain Eukaryota; kingdom Metazoa; phylum Chordata; class Mammalia; order Carnivora; family Ursidae; genus Ursus; species Ursus maritimus. Next base: position 52,843,063 of record NW_024426663.1, read on the forward strand.
ACTAAGAGTGAAATCTTATATCCTAAAATACGTATGTAGCTATATATGCTATTTTATTTTATTTTATTTTTTTAAGATTTTATTTATTCATTTGACAGAGATAGAGACAGCCAGCGAGAGGGAACACAAGCAGGGGGAGTGGGAGAGGAAGAAGCAGGCTCATAGTGGAGGAGCCTGATGTGGGGCTCGATCCCATAACGCCGGGATCACGCCCTGAGCCGAAGGCAGACGCTTAACCGCTGTGCCACCCAGGCGCCCCTATATATGCTATTTTAAAAATCAAGGCAGAAACAAAAGGGGTGCTACACCTCTAAATTTATGCATCCCAGTTTTCCAGTTTAACTCTAAAATTAACCTGGAGATCTGTCAAGAAAGATACATGAAAAAAAATGGGGAAAGTGTCTAACTCAACTGATGGGACAAAGAAAATAATCATTAGTAAGTAACTGCAAATAAATGCCCAACCAAGACAAAAAAAGCACGGCACCTCTTATGGGAAAAGGCTGAAATGGGGTAGAGAGGAAAACAATGAGCCTCAAAGGAAAGTAAGACAGAAGAAATCAGGCCAGAATATTAAGGAATTGGAAACAAGTCTCCGTAGCAGGAAAGACAACAAACGGAAAGAGAGAAAAGAGGGAGGCAAAAGTCATAGGCTCCAGGGTGTGGAGGTCCATGAGAATAAAGCAGGCAGGAAGAGAGGTGGAGTGTGTAGATAAAATTATTCCCTAGAGCTGTGCTGTCTAATGACACAGCCACTCATCCCATGTGGCTACTGAGCACTAGAAACACGGCTAGTCCGAATTGAGAAACGGTACCAGTATAAAATACACTCCAGGGGCGCCTGCGTGGCTCAGCTGGTCAAGCGTCTGCCGTAGGCTCGGTTCGTGATCCCAGAGTCCTGGGACCAAGCCCCATTCCCCTGTTGCTCAGCAGGAAGCCTGCCTCTCCCTCTGCTCTCTCTCTCAATGGCTGCTGTCTCTCTGCCAAATAAATAAAATCTTAAAAAACAAAAACAAAAAACAAGAAAACTATCTCCCAATCACATACCCGCAAGCTGAAGAATTTTAAACTGTTGTCTCGATTATCAGCAATGACAGGAGATCAAAACCAAATCAACAGGTGCCACACAGGCTGGATGTCTGAATGGAAATACATACATACTGTGCACGGAGAAGCACTGAAAGAAAGCTATTTTAAGTGGCTGATTTCAAATGAAAGAATCTAATTACAGCAGAAACAGTTTACTTCAAATATATCTGCAGCATAAACTGACTCAGCTAACTACAACTGTTTTTTACTTGATTTACTTATAGTTTGGTTTTGTATTAATATCGAGAACTCCATTCGAGTAATTAATCTCTTATGTAAACTTCAAAAGAGAAAAACTGAGGAAAATTGGGATCCATTTTCCTTAAAGGAAGTCCTGTGTTAGCAAAAGGACTCACTTTTCTCACAGTTCCCCTTGGCTAATGAGTACGGTGTGTAGTTGGGCTACAGCTTTCTATATTAAACAGTGCAGAGATTTTACAAAAGACAAAAAGTAAAGTCTCTTTCACATCAATTTTCTAAAGTAAACTGTTAACACTTTGGGATGTATCATTCCAGGCCTTTATTTGGTGTACAATTAATTATATATGTTTATGTAGTTTTGTAAAGCAAAAAATATATATGATTTTGTTGTAGGTAATTCTAAAAAATTGTTATGACTGAAAAATATAAGGATCCTTCCCTATCAAGATATGCAGATTTACTGCTTCTGTTCATGATACAGATTTTTATTTTTTTATTTTTATTCTTTTTAGATTTTATTTATTTGTCAGAGAGAGAGAGCACAAGCAGGGGGAGCAGCAGGCAGAGGGAGAAGCAGGCTCCCAGCCGAACAGGGAGCCTGATGCAGTGCTCGATCCCAGGACACTGGGATTTCAACCTGAGCCAAAGGCAGATGCTTAACAAACTGAGCCACCCAGGCGTCCCATGATACAGATTTTTAAAAACATTTTATCTACTCCCCTATTGCTGGTCACCCAGGTTGTCCCGTTTTAAACTTTTTATTATACCAGATGCTGCAATAAACATTCATATCAGTATCCAATTTTCATTATATCTATAGACTAGGTAAGTGGGATTTTTACATTCAGTCCTAGGTGTCATAAAGCCTGACATTTTTAATTTGGAGATCAAATTTTTATTTGAGATGAAAATTTGGACAAATTGTGACAACTCATGTCTTTGAAGGACTGTGTCTTAAACTCCAGTTATCTTTTATTACCCAGTAAGAATTCTATGTGAAAATACAGACTGGGAAGACTGCTCACTACACAGTAATCATACTGGACGTTTTTCTGTACTTCAAATGCCAATCTCCCTCTCACCACAGAGTTGTATTTAGCATGTAAAGTTCCCTTTTCCTGAAACAGTCTCCAGATATTCTCCTGTTTGGCTTGTTGTCATTCAGGCCTTAGCTCACACCCTGCTTTCTCTGGTAATCCTATCTGGCAGTTCAGTCTCACTGCTAGGGAGCATGTGATTTGGGCATTCATCTTGTCAAGTGTAGTGGTCTTCAGTGAAAAGCTGGAAATTGTTTGCCATTATTTTCTGGTATGTATGCTTGGGAAGAAGTGCTTCAATTTAAAACAGAAGCATCGGGGCGCCTGGGTGGCACAGCGGTTAAGCCCCTGCCTTCGGCTCAGGGCGTGATCCAGGCGTTATGGGATCGAGCCTCACATCTGGCTCCTCTGCTAGAAGCCTGCTTCTTCCTCTCCCACTCCCCCTGCTGGTGTTCCCTCTCTCGCTGGCTGTCTCTATCTCTGTCAAATAAATAAATAAAATCTTTAAAAACAAAACAAAACAAAAAAAACAGAAGCATCATCCTTTTGGTTAGAATAAAAAAATGGTTTCAGTTGCTTACCTATTATCTTGGGCAGTGATATACTATATGATGGAATTTGTTCTTTCCAAGTCCAGCAGTTTAGTTAAGTTCATGGAACTTGATCTCTGTCTCCACTATTTATGCAACTATGTCTGGCAATTCAGTGAAGGTATAGACCATTTCCCTACTAATACCTTGTGATCCCTGGCCTGGATCATTAATTTGGCTTCTCCAAAACATATGCATGAACTTAATGCGAAAGCAATTTATGATTTATTGCAGTTTCCTGTATGTCTTGTGTTTATAAAAACTCAGTGTGTGTTTTTTTAAATAAACAATGAACCAGATGTAATTAATTGACAATCAGTGGTGGCTGAACTATTGAAAACACTTATAGATAACTTGATAAGGCCTCAATAATAAATATTAAAATATACTTTTTTCTCCTTGACTTTCCTGAGGGTAATATCAAAACAACAAAAAAAAATCCATTACTCAGGCAACCTGGCTGGCTCAGTCAGTAGAACATAACAACCCTTGATCTTGGGCTGGTGAGGTCTAGCCCCAGTTAGAGGTAAAGTTTACCTTAAAAAAAGTATAATGAATTTTTTTAAATCCCTCAAATATGACATGAAGAATTTAAAAATCTTTTTCTAGTGTAAAACGGCAGTGTTCTCACATAGCTCTTTTCTCTGTCAAAAAGTTTACCAAGATAACAAAAAACCTCAAGATTAAAAAGAATAAGAGATGAGACAGTGAGTGGAAAATGTCAACCTATTTTCAGAAGGCCAAAGCAGAGACAAACCCACTTGATACAGAACCTGTGAGAGGCTCAGTGTTTGCAGGCAGAAGTTTCCAAGGAAGAGAGAAAGGTATGCAGCTGGACATATGGGATTCATTGAATTATATTCAGAGCTGTTAGATGTCCAGGATCCCTAGTCCTCCCTTGGATGGCTCTTCCTGCCCCATCCCACATACGTTTATTTTCCTGGTAAACTGAACCAAAGAAGGCTCAAACTCAGAGAAAGCAGGCACAGATAAAGGAATGTATGACATCGAACAAGAAAATTATGTGAAAATCTATATACTTTACTGCAGTAATGTCACCCCTCTTCCCCCACTCTTGATCTCATTAAATCAGTATCCAACCCACACATCTCCCACACACACACCCACACAGAGTTAAGATTTCAAGATTATTCTCTGAAGAAACCATGTGGTTCAGAGAAAAGAAATCAAATACTGACATTTGGGCATTCTCCAAAGAAAAGGCCAGGTCACTATCTACTACAATGAAGTCTACCTGTTGACAACTATCCACACACTATCTGCTTTTCAGCGCCTCACTTTTATCTATTAATTGACAGGCAAAGATAACCAGACAAGGAAAGCTTTCCGAAGGGAGAATCATTTTAGTCTATTTCCTCCCCCTCCATTTTATTTTTACCCCCAAAGTAAAATACCGACGCGGCCTTGGAATGTAAACCTTAAAAGAATTCGTTCTAACGCTGGGATTATGAGCATCTATCAGGAAGGAAAAAGCGTGTCCTGACAACGGTATCCTCAAGCTAATGTCCAAAACCCCACCTTGCCCTGGAAGCTAGGCCCGTTGTCTTTTATATCCCGATCTTCCGCTGCTGCATCAAGCTCTATGACTCCTCAAGAACCTCGAGACTGAAGCCGGTATAGAGCGCCGCAGCCACGCAGCTCTTTTCTGTCAACTCTCTTAGCGAATACATAAATACCTGTTTTCCACGCCAACTGTAAAACGCCACGTCCTACCTCTAGAAATGGTGGGGACTCTGAGCCACCCGTTCCCAGGGCTCCAGCCCCGGATCCTTGGCGATGTTGCCGCGAAAGTAGCCATTCCCCAGCTCGGCCGGCAGGGCAGAGCGGATCTGCCGGTCTCGGGCTTCCCCGCAGCGGCCCCGGGCGCGCGAAGAGCAGGCTCGGGAAGGCGCGGCGGGGCCCACACCGCTGCAGGCCTGCCATTCCTGTCCTGCTGACGTCAAGGGTTCTCTGATCAAAAGCGGCCACCCATTGTCATGTAAACCACCCCCCACCAGTAGTTCGCCTTCCCTATCTTAAACTTCTGTTTCTGTAGATTTGACCCTTTGACTCCAGGCTCAACGAACGAGGAGCCTGTCGCCTTTTGTTTTGCCGAGTAAGAAACGTGGGGAGAGGGCACGTGGGGGGGGGGGAGGGTCCAGCCGAAAAGGAAAGCGTTGCTTTCCCGGCCGGTTAAGCGCGGCGTCTAGAGTCTCTGGCTGTAGTTGCAAGAATTTATCGACTAGCTTTCATTCGCTGTATTATAATTCATTAAAGGTGTGTACTTACGGGGCGCCTGGGTGGCTCAGTCGGTTAAGCATTGACTCTGGAGCCCAGCTCAGGTCGCCATCTCACTGTCGTGAGTTCAAGCCCGGCGCTGGGCTCCAGCGTGGAGCCTACTTAAGAAATAACAGGTGTGTCCTCAGCGTGAGTCCGGGGCGGGCCCGGCGGGCGCCTCGAGGGCCGGGCGGGGGCGGCGGCGGGCGGGGCCTGGCCTGGGAGCGGCGGGCGGCAGGGCGCCTGGAGGGCCCAGCGCGAGCAGGCGGCCGGTGGGTTATTTCAGTTCGCGGAGGGGGCCCGAGACCTAGCGTGGGGTTAAGCGGCTTCTCCCGCCCAGGAGGGAGAGTCGAGAATGGGCGGCTGGGTGTGAGACACCGGCGCTGAGCTCCAGAGAGTTGCCTCCCACAGAGCCCAGCAGGAGAGGGTGAGAACATGAAGTCCAATCCTGCCATCCAAGCCGCCATCGACCTGACAGCAGGCGCGGTGGGGGGCACGGCATGTGTCCTGACCGGGCAGCCTTTCGACACAGTGAAAGTGAAGATGCAGACGTTCCCCGGCCTGTACAAGGGCCTCACCGACTGCTGCCTGAAAACGTACTCCCAAGTGGGCCTGCGGGGCTTCTACAAAGGAACCGGCCCTGCGCTGATGGCCTACGTCGCCGAGAACTCTGTCCTCTTCATGTGCTATGGCTTCTGCCAAGAGCTGGTGAGGAAGGTGGTTGGACTGGACAAGCAGGCGAAGCTCAGTGATCTGCAGACGGCCACTGCGGGTTCCTTCGCCTCGGCGTTTGCTGCGCTGGCCCTGTGCCCCACTGAGCTTGTGAAGTGCCGGCTACAGACCATGTACGAAATGGAGATGTCAGGGAAAATAGCAAAAAGCCAAGATACAATCTGGTCCGTCGTGAAGAGTATCCTTAGAAAGGAAGGCCCCTTGGGCTTCTACCAAGGCCTCTCGAGCACCCTCCTTCAAGAAGTACCAGGCTATTTCTTCTTCTTCGGTGGCTACGAACTGAGTAGATCATTTTTTGCCTCAGGGAGATCAAAAGATGAACTAGGCCCTGTCCCTTTGATGTTAAGTGGTGGAATTGCTGGAATTTGTCTTTGGCTTGTCATATACCCGGTGGATTGTATCAAATCCAGAATTCAGGTTCTTTCCATGTCTGGGAAACAGGCTGGGTTTCTGGGAACTCTTATAAGTATTGTGAAAAATGAAGGAATAGCAGCCTTATATTCTGGACTGACAGCTACTATGATTCGAGCAGTCCCTGCCAATGGGTCACTATTTTTGGCTTATGAATATAGCAGGAGAATGATGATGAGCCAGTTTGAAGCATACTGAAGTGTCTTGGTGAACTGGATGCAAGTGAACGCATTAGAGGACTGCAGTTTATCTCAGGTTTCATGGAGTACTGGACCAATGTGGAATTATTTTTTACTTCATGGGAATTTTTTGTCTTCACTTCTACTCTAAACTTAACAGAAGAACTTGTATTTTACATCATATGATTTCTACCCATAATTGTATTAAAACAGAAAGATGGCTGTGCTTGTGTTTGGTGGGATATACATAGTGAGCAGGTGGCCTATGACCCTGATCTGAAATGGCAAATGTAATTATATCACGGCTTTTGCATAAACCTGTACATGCACATGCAGTTGGTTACCTGTTGTGAACAGTTTGGTTTCATGTTTAATCTCATATCACCAGAAAGACAGAGTTACCTGTTGTTACCTGTTGTGAACAGTTTGGTTTCATGTTTAATCTCATATCACCAGAAAGACAGAGTTAACCATGTTTCATGAAGATGGCATAAATGATGGCTTAACCCATTTGAGATGTTGGGTCTCTTTAAAACTCTGCTAAACATGTTCACTATACTAGGCAATTAAAGTTTTTAACAAGTTTTTGTGTGGTGCCTGAAACCCCAGATACCCATCTAGATTTTTAGGAGGATAATATTCCTACAAACTGGTGTGGCTTCCATATTCTTGAGTTAAAATTTCAGAATAAGCATCCTGCATTTTTCCAAGATGCTCTCTATATATGTTTATATATGTATTTAGATATATATGTTTGTTTTTTGGTTTTTTAGAATTGTATTATTTTTATTTTTTTATTATGTTCAGTTAGCCAACATATATTACATCATTAGGTTTTGATGTAGTGTTCAACAATTCATTCGTTGTGTATAACACCCAGGGGCGCCTGGGTGGCTCAGTCATTAAGCATCTGCATTCGGCTCAGGGCATGATCTCAGCGTTCTGGAATCGAGCCCCTGCCTCAAGCTCCTCCGCTGGGAGCCTGCTTCTTCCTCTCCCACTCCCCCTGCCTGTGTTCCCTCTCTCACTGGCTGTCTGTCAAATAAATAAATAAAATCTTAAAAAAAAAAAACCACCCAGTGCTCATCACAACACCCAGTTACCCCATCCCCTCACCCCCTCCCTTCTGTAACCCTCTGTTTGTTTCCCAGAGTCCAGAGTCTCTCATGGTTTGTCTCCCTCTCTGATTTCTTTCCATTCAGTTTTCTCTCCCTTACCGTGTGGTCCACCACGCTATTCTTTATGTTCCACATTAGAGTGAAACCTTATGATAATTGTCTTTCTGTGCTTGACTTATTTCACTTAGCATAATCCCCTCCAGTTCCATCCATGTGGATGCAGCAGGTATTCATAAGTATTCATCCTTTAGGTAGGTATTCATCCTTTCCGATGGCTGTATATATGTAGATAGATAGATAGATAGATAGATAGATAGATAGATGATAGATTTGGAGATAGATATTTAGAAAGCATCTTTTTGGGGTTTTACTTAAATTCAAGTTAGTTAACATGTATTATTTCAGGATAGAATTTAGTGATTCATCAGTTCAAGATACTGTACCCTTAAAATATTGGCATTCATTTTCAAAGTGGGATCATATTCTGCACTTAGTTAGGTGTGGCCTATAGCATCAGGCCTTTGGGAAGTAATGTAGCCTTCATCTGTATCGACTTTCCTTTTTCCCTCCCAAAGAACTTCCCCTCTGCTGGGCTTTATTTTTTTTAAGATTTCTTATTCATTAAGACAGAGAGCATGAGTGAGGGCAGGAGCAGGGGTGAGAGTCACTGGGAGAGGGAGAAGCAGACTCTCCACTGAGCAGGGAGCCTGACATGAGGCTCCATCCCAGGGCCCTGGGATCATGACCTGAGCTGAAAGCAGACGCTGGAACGACTGAGCCACCCAGGCGCCCCATCTGCTGGGCTTTAGATTGAGGAACAGACAAATGGGATGAGGCTATTGGTGCATTTTTGATTATTCATTGTCCTCTCTGCCACCCACCAGTCAGAAACCCTTCCAGGGCAATATAAAGTGCCAAAGCCAAGGGAACCTTTGCTCATTGTTTGGTGGTCAATGACAGTACTCAGAGGTGAAGTGCTCTCCTCACAGGCAGAACTAGAGAGAATTTAGTACTTGCACTCCACAGTGAATAGGGCTGACCCATCCTGAAATTTACCTCAGGGTCTTAACTCCTTGTCATTCTTTTACAATGTTTGAACCTTCTAAATTTGGTATTGGCCATCAGGGAATTTTACTGAGGACTATATATGAAGTCTGACTTCATAAAGCAATGAAGCATTAAACCATATCATTTGCATGTGTTGAGCACCAGGGGGAAAAAACCCAGAAAACAAAAACAAAAGACTTGGAGATGATCCCCACAGACTTGGAGATGAATACCTGTTCTTTGGCCATATGGTATAGAGGGTCATTCTTGTTACAACTAAAGTAAGCCTCATCCTTCCTTGCTGCTCCAACACTGGCAGAATTCCTCTCAATTAAAAAGTGTTCTTAAGAAGCCTGTAAAGCTGAAAGCAAGCAGGCTACCAGTCTTAATAATGGTCTAGATCATGTGTGTCTATTACTGTTGGAAATCTTGTGTGGAATCTCCAGTTTCCTTTAGCTTTTTGCTATCCGTGAAGCTTCCGTGGTAACTCTAGCCGTAGTGCCAGAAACAAGAGGGTCAGAGAAATGAGATGTTGACAAATGGGGACTGTGGCAGACATCTGGGGAAAGGAGGCTCAGTGTTGTGCTTTTTGTGCTCGAGAGCAATGGCTGGTCTCCTATTTGCTTTTTCTTTAAAAGAAAACCATTTTGGGGGGCGCCTGAGTGGTTCAGTCGGTTAAGCATCTGCCTTTGGCTGGGGTCCTTATCCCAGGGTCCTGGGATTGAGCCTCAGGGAAGGCTCCCTGCTCAGTGGGGAGTCTGCTTCTCCCTCTCCCTCTGCCTCTTTCCCCCTGGCTTGTGCTCACTCTCTCTTTTTCTCTCTCTCTCACTCATTCTTTCTCTCTCAAATAAATAAAATCTTTTAAAAAAAGAACCATTTTTCTATTTTACTTAAAGTTACTTATACATTTATGCTATTTTTAAAAAGATTTATTTATTTTAGAGAGAGCATGCATGCGCACAAGTGGGGGGGCAGAGGGAGAGGGAGAGAGAATAGAGATCCCCAAGCAGACACTTCATTGAGCAGGGAGCCTAACACAGGGCTTGATCCCAGGACACTGAGATCATGACCCAAGCCAAAATCAAGTTTTGGCCGCGCAGCAGACTGAGCCACCCAGGTGCCCCTGTTCTATAAATTTCGTACTTAAATGGTCAGTAGCTACTTAGTGGGACTTTATATAAGCAGACCCGGGTTAAAGCAGAGTAGAGAACAGAACTGGCTTCCAGCAGGAAATGGGCCTCTTCAGAGTCCACGGGCCCCCTGCCCAGCACCTGTGAACTTGTCTCAGCCCTGTTGTAGGCAGACCTTTCTACATGTTGACCGTCAAAGGTTTAACTGAATATCTTCAATAGAAATAGTTTGAGGCAGGTAAGAAAGATGTTAATCTAAGTCAGGACAATTTTTTTCCACTCAATTTGCTTAACTTATGGTTTGATATTTGGGTATAATTTGTATCATTTCAGACCTGTACTCCAGACAAAAATATAGTAACTTGAAGTTATGTGTTTAAAGAAACTTGAGTTTTATATTAAAGAACTTTGAGTTTTATATCATTATTTACCTAAATAAAAATATTTAATCCACACCATTTACAATGTAAATGAGCATTCAGACATTAATGATATCAAAATCTCATGGTTTAGATGTTTGTTTTACAGTTAGAAGAGTGATATTCTAGAATAAAGTTTTAAATGAAAAAGTAGAATCCAAATTGTATGTGTGTATAAAATCAGTGACGGGATCTTTGAATTTAAGGAACTGTCTCTTTCCCTTAATTGTGTTTTGTGTTTGTATTGTGGGTTTTTTTTTTTTTTTTTGGTATTCTTTAAATTGGTCCATGGTATTTCTTTCTTCCCCCCCCAGCTTTATTGAGATATAATTGACAAATAACATCATGTAAGTTAAGATTTGACATTTGTGTATCTTGTGAAATGATTACCACAATTTGGTTAGTTAACACATTCTTCTCCTCACAGAG